>NC_090051.1:21281958-21402835 GCF_038355195.1 Osmerus mordax | reverse complement strand
TGTCTCTCTCTCTCCTATATTAACAAGAAGTTCAGGGTGCAACTTATGAACAAAATCACACCGCTATTCACCTTGGGGAAACAGATTGCAATTATGTCAAAGGTAAATGCTCTTTCTCTCACTGTCTCTCTCTCTCTGTGTCTCTCTGTGGTCTCTCTGTGTCTCTCTGTGTCTATCAGCCTGTCTCACTCTCTCTGTTTTATCTATGTATGTTTAATTGTATTCACACTGCATGCTAATGAAAGGATAAGTCACAAGAGAATGCAGGAACACATTGTCAAAACCGGTGACCTTGGAGGCATCAGATCACCATAGCAACCGCCATGCACAATCAAGTCATACCATACTAAAATATTACAGACAAACAAGACACCGCACACATTCTAACTGTGCTGTTAGTCAGACTAGGGTTATTAATAGCACCATTGCCAGTACCATTGGACCGTTTGCATAGGTGAAGAAGTTTCAATTTAGGAAACAAATGTTGTCACTGATTTAGATAGCAATATATCATCTTAATACTTGTGGGGGGGCTCTTATTGAAAGTGTGTGTGTGTGTGTGTTTGTGTGTATGGACGTGTGTGTGTGTGATACAGAGTGAGAGAGATAAGGGTCTGTAACCTCTTATTCCACCACACACACACACACATCCATACACACAAACACACACACACTCCTGCCTGCCCCAGTGCACAGCAAACCCAACCCTTCAGCCAGTAAATGAGTCCATAATGAGCTCTATCTAGCATTGTTCCAAATAACATGCTGAGAGAAGGTAATTTCAATCAGTCCAATCGAACACCCCCATTCTCATTCGCATTCCTAAACCTATCAGGCCACACTCTCCCCCTCTGCTGCCAATGAGAGGAGAGAGAGGCTGGAATAATGGGCAAATGGTGAAAGACCTGAATCAGCCAGTGAATAGGTTTTGTATGGTAGTCTTGAGATATGGATTGATAGGAGAGAGCTGGTCTGGTGGTGATGAATACTGGCGATCTTTGATAACACATGATAAAAGGGTAATTGTGCCTACTACAAACTGTACTACTACTGCTGCTACTACTATTACTGCTACAACTACTATTACTATTAGTTTTTATCACTATTACTATAGGCTACACTTATTGCTACATTAGCTAACATAATAATAACATTTCGCGTCCTATTTGTCTGAGACGGAGCAAAAATGCGAACTATTCTGAGACATTCAAAAAGTAGCTAACGTTGTCACTGTACCTGTGTCAGGTGGCTTTATATGGACTGATATACTACCAAATTGTGCCATGAAACCATTTGCACCCCTCTGTAGTTTTTCTATCTAATTTTATCCCAGGGTTGAGCCTGTCATTTCACATTTACATTTAGTCATTTAGCAGACGCTCTTATCCAGAGCGACTTACAGTAAGTACAGGGACATTCCCCCCGAGGCAAGTAGGGTGAAGTGCCTTGCCCAAGGACACAAACGTCATTTGGCACGGCCGGGAATCGAACGGGCAAACTTTCAGATTACTAGGCCCGATTCCCTAACCGCTCAGCCACCTGACCTCACCACCATTTATAGTTGCGTCTCAAATCAGTCTTAGCAGCGCTAATGGTGTCCCAGAGTCGCTCTGTCCCGCCTGTCAAAATAAACGTTAAATCATGGGCAGCAATAACGCTCCGTGTTGAAACTGCTGCCCCCTGCCCTGGGCTTCAATCGAACGTGTTTGAGTCCATCTCCATCCCTGTAGATCTCAGAGCAGTAACGACCCAGACAGAGTTATCGTTCCTCGATCGCTACTCCTCGCGCGAGCACAATTTAAAAGGCCTTTTTAAAAGGGAGGGACAACGTATCTCTATCGAAAACAATCTGGCCTGAGATCTCCTGACCGTGCTTTAGTCAGCAGAGAAATTGGCTGTTTGGATCAATTTGTTGTGTTTCCCCCCCCCCCCCCCCCCCCCCCCCCATTGCTGTGTGTCTTTAAAACGGAGGATGTTTGGCTTCCTGCAGACCTGGCCCTCCGTTCTCACTTCCCTAACCCCTCATGTTCCCTCACCCCCCCTCCCTGTTGCTACGGCGATCGCTCCCTCGGTTTTCACAAACATGTTCACACATCGTGGGTTCACTACAGTGATGTAGATAGGTGGTGACTGTTGTAACAACAGACTGAAATGACATTGTTCACATGTCGACTTGGACTGAAATACCAGTTCTAGAGAGTTCATGAATCTCAATCAACATTGAGAATATCACAGGAATTGGGTGGTAAAGGAGAGAGAGAGACTGATAGAGTGAGAGTCAGAGAGAGTGATACAGAGAGAATGAGAGTGAGAAAGAGGGGAGTGAGGAGAAAGAAGAAACGAAACAAGAAGGAAGAAAGTGTGTGTGTGTGTGTGTGGAGAGGTTAACCCTAAACTCAAATACAATATGCTTTTGTGCCTGTGTGTGGCACTTCTAATGAAACCATTTCAAGTCCAGCATTTCCATATAATTGTAATACCTATTTACAGCCTGCTCAGCAACGCGTAATGACATTATGTTCAACCAAAAATCACGCATAATGAAACACATCTGAAATAATGAAATTTGTGAACTAAAGACTAAATGCGTCATTGGGGTGACTGAAATAGCGGCGTTTTGGAGCAGAGGGAAATTCTGCTCAACTATTAAACTGTCTGTAAAACCATAAACAGAATGGTATTCTAAACACTGGGCACTTTCCTGGAGCTTGCTGCGGTGGAGGATGGAAACTATGATGTCTGTGGAAATCTTTTCCAGTCTGGCATGTCCTTTCCAAGAGTGAGGCTAGTGAGGTGATTAGTCCACATGATTAGGACCTCTGCGTGACCCCTGACCCTGGCTCTGTAACCCGATTGGCTGAATCCAAGCCAATGTTAGCTTGTGTCCTTGTGACTTTGAGGCCACATGTGATATGGTGTCTTCTAGCCACAGACCAAATATCATCGTGTAACTTTCCTATTTTTGTAAAATATTTTTGTGGTATTTTCACACTTGGGAACTATAAATCTGTAATTTGTTCATTTGTTATTTTAAACATCTGGTCTAATGAAATCCGACTGTCAGTTTTTAGTCAAACACTGTAAATTGTGTTTCACTATCTGTACATGTAACTTAATTATAGAGACTCAAGGTAGCTCAGGAGTGACATTCTATTATGGGTTCGGGTAAATTGAGTATAACATAAAATAAATATGTATTTATATAAACTCTAATAGGAGCTATTGCTTTGTATGTGTTCTACATAATGAATGGAACCTTGTCGAGGTTGCAGCATATTTGTATTATTCAGTAAATTTTTCAGGAGCATCCCACAAGCATTCTGCATGCTTGTCTTCTGTGTTTGTGTGTGGTGTGTTTTTTATATATGTGTGTCTTCTGTATAAGTGTGTTTCTTCTGTGTGTGTATTTATCCTGAATGTGTGTTGTGTGTGTGCACCTGTGAACTTCCTGACCAGGGTTAGCAGTGGCCTTGGTTGCTGAGGAGTAATGGCCTTCGGTACAATCTGACTTTGGCATTCAAGGTCATGACTGAAATGTGCTTTTGCTTGTCAGTGGCCTACATTATAATTCACTGAAGGGCTGTATATGGACAAAAATATCTTTGCAGTATATGATATCATTTAAAATACAGTATACCTTGAAAAACGGGCAAAATAGATCAGAGGAAGGTTCATGTTAAAGCCACATTCTGCCTCATCCTGCCTCTTTGCCTCTCTGCCTCTCTGTCTCATTGCTTCTTCTGGTTCATCTTACTGTGAATGCCGAAAGGCCGCGTTTGAGCTTTGAGTCACAAACAACATAACCTTTCTGTCTCCCACAACATAGTTTACGAGAGACAAACGGAGAATTTCAAAAATCACCTTCTCGTTTCTTGACAGATGCATCGTGGAATCTCTGCTCTGTAATTGGATAGGGCCGTTTGAGCTGTCACTTCGCGTAGACATGAGTAACAAGACAACGTTGTTTTCTCGCAAAAATATATCGTCTCTTTGTTGTACCCAGACGATTTCAAACTGTTCGGCAACATTACAACTGCTTAAGCAAACGTAAGTCCGTCTGAAGTGCATTATGTGTGTGCATGTGTGTCCATAGTACATCGGGTTTGCAACCCTAAGTCACAACTGCACAACATCACTTCCACTACAACACCCAAAGTTCATCATAGGTCAGCATCCGGGGGTTTGTGGTAGCTCTGTCACCTGACTACAATTCCCATCCAACCCTGTTGCTACCCTGCCCCCCCCCCCCCCCCCCCGTGCCACACAGAATGCCTCATCCCTCCACCCACTTCCTCCCTGAAATGAGCCCTCTTCCTCTGCCGCTGATGCAGAAACAAGCTGACAGATCGGGAACGACCAATACGTGACCTACAACTCAACTCTTTCATGTGCAGCTATTCCCCCCATAGGGACTCCCCCTAACCCTCGGCCCTCCATCTGCACACACACGGGGTCTGTACGCCGGCGCTGTCGCATGACAAGGCAACTTTGTATTATTGTTATTTTTTACACTTTTAAACGACACTTGAAATAAGGTGAAATAATCGGTCATTTCTTTACAGATTTTGTTTTTTCCAGAGATTTTTTGGAATTTCATTACAGCTATGTATTTTCTTATGTCTTTTATCATTATGTATCCATGGCATTAAATCCCCAATTGTAGGTGTTTCCCTTTTTTTACAGCTGTTTCCTATGTTGTGGACATGAAAATGTATAGCATTTTTTGTGTGACATTCTTAAATAACGGCATTGCAGAGGAATTATTTAACAATTCTGTTTTTGTCAATATATTCCCCCCCCCCCTCTTTTTTCTGTTTTTCGAAGGTTTTGCATTAAAAAGGGCAGTTATGCCAGTTTACTGAATCAGAAGGGAGGGTAATAAAACACTGGAAGTCCCCCAGCGTCACCAGTTTACCTGCCAAACTTCAGACTGGGGGAAACTGTGCTTCAAGCCTGAGTTGAACTCAACTCTCTGTGGTCAAATCAGTGGTCTGGCGTCTCCATAGTGCTATAAATATTCCCCCAGAAATTAAATATTATGTTAACACACAATCTTATACTACAGTATGTTTGCACAGTATATTGATTGAAACATAAATCTTTTTGTAACCTGATTGATAAAAAGTATTCTTATCTCACATGAAATATATATAATAATTAAATTATATTAAATGATTCATGACCTTTATAACAGCAGTTCAAATCCAGTTTGCAGACAGCTTTTTTGAGCCTTCCAATATTGCTTGAACAAAAATAACAGTTAATTTCAATAATTTAAATGTTCTTTATTGCAAACTATAAAATACACAAAATGTAATTGTGTAAACTGCAAAATAATATTAAAATGTAAATCCTTTTTGGCTAAATACATATTTAGAGCACACTCGACACAAATCGGCTTAAATGTGTTCAATTCAACCTCACACAATCCAAGCCCATTTGAATTATATCAAAAATTATCAAGTTGAAACTATAAACTCAATCATAAAACATTATAAGGATGTTTATATATATATAAGATGTATACACATCAGATGTGTGTTTGTATGCATATGTTCATACACAGGTATGCATGTCTTCATACTTTCTCTGATCTCTTGGTAACAATGTTGTATAATGTATTTCCATTACAACAATGTTGAGAAACAAATAATACGGGTCCAAAAATAGGTCACCCAATAGAACCCAAGTCTTTATTTACTGCCATGGGCCATCAATTTAATACACGAACACAACGGGCAGGATAAATAAAAGACAACTTTAGTGTCGCGCCTGGTCTAGGATGAGGGGCGCAGTCGTTTGGCCTTAATTCCCTCTGTCAGGCTGTAATCAGGTCTGTTTCACATAACGGCCCATTAGTTTAAAGAGCAGATCTGCTTCCTTCACCACCAAGGATGAACAGAGGAGAGAGAGAGAGAGAGAGAGAGAAAGAGAGAGAGAGAGAGAGAGAGAGAGAGAGAGAGAGAGAGAGAGAGAAAGAGAGAGAGAGAGAGAGAGAGAGACTATGGGAGGGAGTTGACTTGACAAAGGGAGAGATGGACATGACGCGTTGTCATGTCATGATGCCGGCCGGGCTAAGGGCAGAGACAGGAACAGAGAGAGCGAGAGAAAGAGAGACAGGGAGAGAGGAGAGAGAGAGAGACACCGAGAGAGAGAGAGAGAGAGAGAGAGAGAGAGAGAGAGAGAGAGAGAGAGAGAGAGAGAGAGAGAGAGAGAGAGAGAGAGGGAGGGAGGGAACTGGAACAGCAGCACTCATCAGATCATGAGTGGAGGACACAGTATGACAGGTCAGAGTGTGCCCTGGAGACGGTTCCATTTTAGCTCCATTCAAATCTGTAATCACCACACTCTACATGAACTCGCTCTTCTTTAGACAAAAAAAGATTACAAAGAAAAGGAACAAAAAAATCGCCAAAGAAGAAAGCAGTACGTCTGCCCTTAAATGGCATCATCTTGTTGTCTGTTCTCCCCCATGGACGACCTCTGTTTGTGTCCCTCTTTGCCCCCCACAGGCTAGCGGGACGTTCTTCACTCCACAGATGAAAAGTGATGTTTGTGTACTCAACAAGAGGAGCCAGAGCCAGGAGACAAGTGTTGACAAGAATAAAATGTCACCCTTTGCCTGGTCAGGCCCGCTGAAATATCACAGTTTTCCTCCCCTCACATCTCATTAAAAATCACACAATCCCAAGTACACACATGTGGGGGCCCACATCGAATTACAGTCATTAGTAACCACACCGCTGCAAAGGTAACGGCACAATCCAATATCGCAGTTATTAAGAAGAAGCAAAAGCGATTGTGTCAACTGAGGAAAATAACTTTGTAGAAGGCTGAGTTTCAGCGACCGCCTTTGCGGCTCTCAGAGGAGTGAAGAGGATACAGAGAGGATCTACCGAGTAGCACTTCTCTCCTTAATAGCTACAGACACAGGCAGCATTTGCTTTTCATCTCTCAAGGGGAGCACTGACAGAAACAATTCTCGTATCCCATCCCCCCCCCCCCACCCTCTCCCACCCTCCCCCTCCCTATCTGCCGATGTTTATGTGCGTGCACGTTCTTTCTTGTACACAATTTGTTTGTTTTGTCACACACACACCAAATTGAGGACTGGCCTGGAAGGGAATCAACAACTACAAGGTAGTTTTACTTACAAAAGTTTATAAAGAAAAGAAATGCTTTGTCAGACTTATTTTTTTGACTATTTCTTCTTTTCACCGTTAGAAGTGTAACCCGAGAAGAATTAAGAGGGAACTGAGTTGTTTTAGCACGATGGTATCAAGTGGAGGATGCAATGGGTGATGGTAGTGTGGTGATGGAGGGTTAGTGCAGCTTTAGCTTTGTGTGTTAAACATACCAGTTGGAAAACCAGATATAGGGCCAAGGTTTATGTCCTACTGAGTTTACAGTTCTGGTATAACTCTAATTCTGGTCAGATTTTCTGTTAATTACTTTAGAAATAATTCAATTGTACACATTCTCCTTCCAAAGAGGTATTGGGTGCAAATACTGGCTGCAAATCAAATATTTTACACCTACTCTGTTTGTGATGGTCTTCTTGGTAATATTGAGTTCAGATAGAACAACAACAGCAAATGAATTTTCAAGACAACCATTTCTTTGTTGTTGTAAGAATTAATATCAGAACAAGAAATAATGATTACCACACGTGTAATCATTCCTGCATTCCACACATTTCCTACTGTCTTTGCCTGTCCTCGTCTCATCTCTCATGCATTGGCTTCACCGGCGATAACGGCTATTCCGATGACAGCACTTTGGGGTTTTTGAACATAGTGACCAGTGTCTCTGGGGCAAATAGTATTTTCTGGAAGTTTTACCCCCACCTCCCTTCCAAACGCATCCCCGGCCCCCTCTTAAACCCCCCACCCCCAGGCCCCCTCCTTCTCCACCCCCAGTCTCCCTCCCTCTCCACACCCAGTCTCCCTCCCTCTCCACCCCCAGTCTCCCTCCCTCTCCACCCCCAGTCTCCCTCCCTCTCCACCCCCAGTCTCCCTCCCTCTCCACCCCCAGTCTTCCTCCCTCGTGCGTCCACCACCCTGTCAGCCTCATTCAGCACAGGCCCCTCCGTCCTGCGACATGGCATTTGCACCGCTGAGGAGAATGTGAGCTAATGAAAGTGTAAAGCCTGTGTTCACCAGAGTATAAAATTCACATTTGGCCGCGGCAGGCTGTGCAATCTGATATTATGAGTCCACCACGGAGAGAGAGAGAGAGAGGGGGCTCAAAATAGCACTAAAAAATAGACGGTGAGACAGAGCAAAACGGAGAGCGAAAGAGGGAGAGAAACTGTACGCAAGACATATGGAAGCCTGCTGTCCTGGTTAGTTTGCGCAACTTCTTATTTAAAAATGGATTATCACGATTGTTATGCATCGTACAGTTTACACTGTAGACTAAGCATAATGGCCACAAGGACCAGACATTACCAGACAAGGTTTCGGGGGCTAATTTTTAATGCGCCCAAAAAGGAAGTATTGTAGAAATACATCCCCGTCGACATCCCACAGTCACTCACAGGAAGAAAGCAGTGTTGGACACACAAGGTATTGTAAGCCGCCATCTTGTTTCTTGTGTGGATAAAAGCAGCCATTCGACCATGTCAAATGGAGGCTCATGTCGACAGAAAATCAGGTCAAAAGCAGAGTAGATGCGTGATGCAAAAAAACAGTTTGGCTGTCTGGAGCTTCCTGGTGAGGTTCAGATGGAGGGGCTTCAAATGAGGACTGAAAACCACCCACTCATAAAATATCCTAAATAATCCTAGCCTCACAGTTGTATGTGAAAATCGTGAATTCTCTGTCGCACAACAAATTACAGTCGTTAATTACTGTGTTGAGTACAAAAGTGTAGAATTTTTTTTTCTGTGAAACAGGATAACACTCATCTCCTAAATCTGCATTACCTCATCCACTGATCGACTTTTTTGTTCACCCATCAGATTTTCCACAACATTTCCAAATGTTCTTAAAAGAAGATGAAAAGAACCGCCTTCTAAAAATATAAATAAATAATAAAAAAGAGACAACAATCAAATGATTACAAAAGAACAATGCTCTCAGCCCTTTGCTAGAACAACACACGCACTTTTTTACAAGTTCAAAAGTTCAGTCCCATTATGACTGGTTGACCTGTATTCTCCAGCGAAACTTGGGAATCCATCTTGCTTTGCCCTCAGTGTGGTTGGTGCTGTGACCCCGCTATCCTCACCCTGACATACCCACAGTCAATCCAAGGCTGTTTAATTATGCAGTTACATTTAATTAACATTGCGCAAGCCTTTAAATCATTTGTATCAAACAAATACAGTTTTAGTTTTACTATTATTAAATTTGTCATAATATTTCATTATGATCAAATTATTATTTATTATTACTATTATTATTATTATTTGGAGTAGTCATTGTAATAGCTGTATTATTAGCAGTATATTTACAGTACTTTTAGTTAGTTATTATAGTTATTTTAATAACTATTAAAACAACAAGAGCATGTACATCTTAACATACAAAATATCACTCAACCCTTACAGTTTATTTTATCTTCTCCAAAGTACAGGAACATACACTGTACAGTATAGAAACATCATTTCAGAGAAATACACTATTCTATTGGTTTCTTGACTCTGTGTGATTCATCCCTAATCATCAGTCTGGAAAGAAAACTCCTGGAAAAAACAAGACTGATAAAACACGGGGTCAAAGGTGAAATCCCAAGTAGCCAGTGGTTTGCTACAGAAAAGGGATCCTAGCCTAGGTGAACCGGAGGGACAGCCTAAGAGTCAACGCAGCAATTATCATCAGTGGAGACCATCAATTACAGCCATACCTATGTGATTGCGGCCTATCCCATTTCACCCGGGGCGGCTTCTCACAGCTGGAAAATAGTAGACCCACTGTTCATATCAGATACACACGTCCACCCGCACACATAAACATGCGCGTACACACTCAGCCTTACGTGCTGTACGTACACAACGGTGCGGCTCGAAGGGAAACGCTGTTTCATCAAGCTCAATCAAGCTGTATGTAGGTCAGCATGTGCCTGCGTTAGTAAAATGGCCGTTTGGCTGTGGGCCGTAATTACTTGGGTTTGTGATGCCTCTCTCTCTCTCAACCGCCCATCTCTAGACTGAGTACTGTGTCTGTCTGAATCTCCAGAGAGGCGGCCAGGCCTTTACGTAACAGTGTGAAGCCGGGGTAGAGACTGTGCCTCAGGTGGGTCTAACCTGCCAGGGAAGAAGGGCTCTGGCCCTTGTCAGACTCGGTGTTAGACTTGTGTGAGTGCTGTAAATACAAGACTCATAGGAACATGGGACAGGTTTACCACTAGGCTATGTGAAGGGGGCAAAATTAGGAGTCCTTTTCTGCCGTTAAAATATATAACTATCTGTATTACTGCTATAAGTTTAACGTACATTTAATTGATGTCCTACTCACCCTTGCTAGAGTGTAGATATGTTTAATTTGGTCACCATTTTATGTAAATTGTGTGATTTAATATTGTAAAAAATACACGTTTCATTGATTGATATTATAACATGCAAATTACAATAGTTAACTATATAAAAGTTGCCACAAGTGTAATAAACTCTAATAAGTCAGAAACGTCCACAGAATCATCATAAATTGCATCAATTACATGAGAATAAATGATGTTTGAAAGCAAAAAAACAACAACTATTATCTAAGAAATTGTTACATGTTATCTATGAATGATGATATGACATTTAGCACTAAACACAATAGACAAACTAAATACAATCATGTATACATTATGCAAATATAAATATGTTGTTATGTGTAATTAGATTACCAGCATTTCGAAAGGTATTAATCAGAAAATACATTTTTTATTATTATTCAGAATCTATTATTAAAAAATAATAAAAATGTTTTTCAGTTAAAATAATATGAATAGTTTAACAGCATATCTACACAGTACAAATAGTTAGAATGTTTAGACGTAATTTGTATGTACAAAAAAAATATTGCCTTTAGCAGTAGCAATTGTTTCTTATTGCATAAAATATTTATGACATAGTTAGAAATACTTCCACCTCAAATTAAATTAACAAATAAACAGTACACTATTACTATTTGTAATGCAAAATCTAATGTACTTAAAAATAATGCTACTTTGCCACTATGAAAATTAGTATAATACTGTGAACACGTACCATATCTGTACATTATTTTTATTGATCGCTTTGATATCACAAATAAAGATGAAGTTCAATCCAGTTGTGATCTGCTAGAATCTGACCGATTTACCGGTTTTGTCTTAAAAAGTTACAATTGTTAAATTGAATCTGATAGTCATAAGTTTCCACACAGTGATCCGAACACACAAAATGTATATTTAAAAACTTTCATTCAATTTTATTTATTTTATTAAACTTTTGTACACCTGTGGTGTTTGTGGTCAAATAACATTTCCGGTCTTAAGAAATTAAGGGATGACTCTTTACAATTACAATATAAAATGTAGTTTAGGCCTATGCCCATTCTTCCAATGGAGACGCTTACTATCTCAGACCTCCACATACATATTCAATATTCAATAATAATAACAGTATTATAACAATAACAATATTGTTTAATAATAATAAATAAAAAAATCTGAGTATTTGTTGTCAAAATATTAGATGTCATAATTTATTTTCTTTTTAAGTGATTTAACGACTTGTACTCGCTGTTAATTATATTATTGTTGCTTGCTTTCCTACAGGTACACTCTTGCACTTTTGAGGTTCATGTTGTTTTATTTGTAATTTGTTTGACTACATGTTCTTATGTTTCTACCTATTGGCACTTATTTGCTTTTCACAATGTATGCTTCATTGCTACCTTTTGTGGCTTTCTCGTTGTTTATGATCATTGACCTATTGTGGATTTATAATCAGCGATAGTGGAGCGGTAATTCTGGACTGAGATCACAGAATTAATTCACATAAATTTGAAAATTACAGGAACACTACAGGAACACTTATTATTGCATGCCAACAACCGCATAATTTCTGCTTTTAATAACGTCATCAGGCAGAAACCGATTCCAAACACTTTTTGTATGTCCAACAAAAAATGTTTGTGCATTGTGGATAATGTATTAATGTGTAACCATTCAACTTTCTTGAGAGCAAACGCAACTGATTGCCAAAACCTTTGCTGTGGACATACTGTACACATTACATACATATTTTAAGGACATAAACTCATATTACTCAATTTGTTTACTAGAATGAGTGTTAGCTCGGCATTTCATATCGAGTCATTGTCATCTGTCCTTGGCTTAAGTCTCTATCACACAAAATATTTGTAAAGGCTGCAAATATAGACACTGTACATAAAAAGTTATTTTATGAACTCCAATGACTTGAATTTACTTCTTTTTTTGACCTGAAACACCATGGTAGTTACAGAAAAATATGGTAAAGGTAACAAATAGTCATAAAAAAGATTTTCAGAATGAATGCTTTGCACTTGCATCTACCAGCATAAAACTTTCATATTTTTCAAGGTGAGAGCAAAAAAATAAATAATGGAAAGAAGCACAGAAACATTATTTTTTTCTGCTTTCCTACTTTTAATGTCTGTGTTCTCTCCGTGTATCCCCTTCGGCGAATAAGCAGAAGAGAGTGGTTGGTCACGGCGAGGTCAATCTACATCTCAACCATTGAAGGAGAAGGTTGTGTTTGACATGACCACAGGGAAACAGCAAGATTCTCACACAGACGTAAATGCACAAACAAATCAAATACACTTCTGAATGCATTTTCCTGTAACTTCTGTCAAAGAGGGTACAAGGATGTACTCTCACGAGATACACTGCTGTCAGTGTAGGAAATAAACTTGTCAGATATCTCAGAGAAGTCACGTTGCCCTTTCCCGTCACGTTTACATAAGACCACACCTCTGCCTGTGCAGTAGAATTGTATTTCATTTGACACATTTTCCCCAACAGTGATTTTATGCTCTGGCTCGTCGGAAAGGAAAGTTCACACTCCCTGCCAATGACAGCCCTGGGCTAGCACCTCGTTGAGGAGGAAAAGATCAACAGGTGTGACAGGCCACCTTTTCTCTCCTTCGCTGTCCCTCACTCCTCTCGTTCGGTAGAGTATATCATAAATAATGAGAAATCACAGGAAATAAAACTGATGCAATTCAAGATGCCTGTTTAAAAAAAAGGTGAAGTTGGCTTTAGACCAGTGTTGGGGGAAGTTACTCAAAACAGTAATATACTAGTTATTACTTATTACTGTTCAGTAAAAGTAGTGTGATTAAGTTACATTATTACTTTCTGTACAAAGTAATATTATTACTTATTATATTACTTTTACTCAGTGTGCGAATTAGGGGGGGTTGACCCCCCTAATTAAGACTTGGACCCCCCCAAAAGAAGTAAAAACAACAGGTTGGGGGGGTCGATACATTTATATATCGTGTTTACCTGTAATCGTAAATATTACTTTATGCCCTGGAGAAGAAGTTGACCCCCCCGATTGTCATTGTATAATTCACACTCTGCTTTTACTATTACTTTTAGTAGCGAGTTGTGGAAACTGGGTGCCATCTCTTTATGGTTTAAAGTGGATTTTTCGCTAGCTTCCAGCTTTGTTTCTCTGTGGACACTTTCGAGAAGTTTGAAGTGCTGTTTTTGGAAGTAGATAATATTTTGTTGGGGCACAGTTTGCATTTAACTTGAATGTTTCTTCCAATATCTTCAATGAAAGCAAAATAGTGTGAATATTTCCACGATGAAAACGTAACACGTTCTGCGGCCATGATTGCTGTTGTGTTTGCCTGCAGCGTGAATCAAAGGCAAACTGTCAAGCTACTGACCCTAGGAAGTGTCGTTTAGGCAACAATATGTATTTATAAGGTTATTTAAGTCATTTGTTGAATTAATGCTGTAACTTGGACAAGTAACGTTACTTAAATAAGTAACTGTAATAATATTACTCAATGTCAAAAAGTAACGCATTCATTTATTAAGGGGGAAAACATAAGTTTGTCACATTCAATGTCAGTCTAATGGAGTTGCCTTTCAATTGCATTAGTCATTCATAACTAAAGGATATTTTGCAGTGATAACTGCATTGTGCTGTGAAACTGTCTTCTTGTCAGGGCCTGTTAAATAACATACAGTATGCCACAAACAGCAGGGGTAAATAACATACAGTATGCCACAAACAGCAGGGGTAAATGATTTAGCCTTCCTATTTTACATGAAATGCAGAGCAATCGGCATGAATCATTCCAGCCAATCTCTGCAACCAACAGCACTTATCGAAAAAAAAAAAGCACGCCTGTTCTGAGACGAGCCTGCATGGAAGTTCAGCGAGGGGAGTTTGGCAAGCTGAGTTTGTACGGTAGACGGCACACTCGCTCCACATTAGATCAGTAACGGCCTAATGACTGCTCTCAGATGTGACACAGCCATGGCACTGCCTGGGATGTGCAGACAAGCTGACCGAGCACTCACCTCTCTCCAAACACTTTATTTATTTATTTCCGTCTAAAGCTTAAAGCACTTTTGCGGAGCTGTAACCTACATAACAGCTTGGCTCTCTGCAAACTCCGCACACTGCTACCCGGTTACAGATATGATGAGGGCGCTTAGGAGGAAGACAATGGCCGTTCAATCACACCCGGCACCCAAGATCGTTATTGAAATATCAAGCAGCCCTTTGATTGAGCTGTATTTAGTTTAACCACTGAAGCACGCTACGTTATATTGAACAACGGGACTGACTAATCAAAACCGAATTGTTTCCATATCACAGACAGGGCATCCCAGAGACAGTTATGGTTGTAATTTTCTGGGGATGTTAGTATTCATTTGGTAAATTATGTTGAAAGGGATATTTTTTCGTGTTTTGATCATAAATGTTTCTGTCGGCCCCCGGCGTCCATGTTCAGCTTACGTTGACGTCCTCTTCTGTTGGCGAATCTATTCAATCAAGCACTGTTTTTCATCGCAAAAACACACACACACACCCCACTAACGCATGATCAGTTATACACGATGATCCACATTATGAATAGGACCTGAGGGATTTCCGACACCTCGGCCTCAGCACACAGACAGGTCCCTTTGGCATTCCATTACTCAGAAGTGACCTGAATGAGCGTCCCTCCTCCCTCAGTATTTAAAGAGCAGAACTCGGCAACATTAGCAGGGGTGAAAGGTTCACCGCGAGCCCAGGCAGAGAGGTTCAGAGGCGAGGCCGCGTCCTCTGAGGTATTACTGCTCTAATACTCTCAGAGGAGACTGAGAACGCGCCAGGGCCATCCTGCTTCTCACACGGCACACGGCTTTCCTCGTCAAATCTGTGGATATGCCTGTCGCGACATGTGTGCGAGGTCGACAGTTCGCATGATTACGATACAGTCCCAGTGGATGGAAGTGTTCGATGCCGAGTGGGTTCATGCATATATGTGGGGACCCAGTGTGCCTATGGCTGGCTTTATAACCCTTCATAAAAAGAGTTTCACAAAGCTGTGGGGGGAACTCAGGACATACGGGGTGCCTTGTTGATGGCAGGAGTTCCCCAGTGTACTACCACACACGAAAGGAGGACACATACTGTACAGATTACTGAGGATGTCTGGTATTGTAACTAGGTTAGTGCTTGTGGTACATAACTAGTATGTAACTTGTGACTAAATGTAAACTTGTGTGGAATTGTAATAAAGGGATCAGCATGGTAAAACAAGTCTATTGTTGTGAATACTGCTTACTACAAGAGAACTCACTATTCCTATTTTGAATTAAGTGTATTTACTTAGTACACATTTTTGTGTAATTTATAAATGTAAAAAGTAGTAAATATAAAAATAATTAAACTGTTGAATATGGAGAAAAGAAAATTATAATAAATTATGTGCTGTCCTTTTGATTGTAGAATGACGTTCTATGAAATAAACAAAGGAACTAATGTTGAAAAAACAAAATCTGTCACGTCAAAACTATTCATTCAACAGCGCCCGTCATCCGCACACGATTTTGTAAGGCCACAGTGACCGCGTTTAAGAGTTCAAACCGAAAGTGGAGCACGTCTGTTTCAAAATGGAAACGTCACTCGCCATCGCCATGGTCGCCACCATCATGAACTCCTGATGAACTCTTGGTATCTGTGGGAGCCTGGCAGATCAAGCCGTCCCATTGGCTGAGGACAGGGCTCCATGGGAGATTAATATACCCAAATTTCAGTTGACCCGCTTAATAATGCCTGCCACCAATGTCCCCCATGTAAGAGAATAACTTAATCGCTCTAAGAGATTATCTCGTATTATCTTGTGTTTCTCATAATAAAAGTTTTGAAAAATAACTAAAAAAAGGACATCTCAATATGCGTCTCAAAAGGGTTGAATGTGAATGTTGAACGCTAAAAGTTGTGTAAATTGTATGTAATTATGCAGTTTGACTCGTGATGAGGTCTGGGACGACAGCCAAAGTATGGAAATGTGAGAAATGGAATGAAAAACAAATAAAATCACCGGTTTTCTCGTCTCGTACCATATTTTCTACATAAACTGCTACTGTATAAATTGTTTTCCTGCTCAATTTTAAAGATTATATTTATATAAGCTTATTACATTATACGTTTATTCATGTATTTTTTCTAAAAGAATACTGTACAACAGTATGTTGTAAATTTTTTATGTAATTAAGTACAGATGGATGAAATATAACACAAAATCCCAAAATATTCCTTTTTAAAATGCGTCAACTACAAAGCCAATACTTATTTTTCTTTCCAAGAAATTACATTATAGTAAAAAGACAAAAAATAAATTGCCACCATCAGGTACTGTACACATCAGTTTATACAAATACACATCTTTTTATCAGAAAAATACAATAAAGATCCCAACCCTATATATATTTGTCACAAAATTATTTTTTATTTGCAGATTATTTATTAAAATAGATTTATGTCAGGCTGTATTATTATCAGAATGTTAGTTGATCTTTTCCTTATCACTATTATTACTTATTTTAAATTATGTTTTGAGTATTATCAGTATAATGTAATATTATATTGCTTCATAATGTAAATGTTGTATACTTTGCCCCCCAAAGTATCTTGTTGTCGCTAAACTGCATCTACAATTGAGATCAGAGATTTACACTATCTCTGCTCAGCATGTCCTTACATTCCCCTCTTTAATTTTTTAATAAAGCGTAAAAAAAAATCCTATTTAAAAAATGTCTTGACCCACGGCCAAATGAATAGATTTGTCTGGGTTCATGGAAAGGTGAGTGATGATGCTGCTGATGGTGATGAGGGGAGGGAGGTGTCCTGGGTGCAGACTGTAGGGAGGGAGGTGTTCTGGGTCCAGACTATAGCAATCATCAGTTCTCTCCCCCTACCACCCTGCCCCGTTCTTGAACTCCAGACGTGTTTGTCCCAAGGCCTTTTTTCTCACCCCCAAACTGTCACATGCTTTTCAGTTGCCAGTCCCACCAAGCATTCACCACGCCAACCCTCACATCTCCTCACAACAACGTTTGAATAAACCGTACAAAGGAAATATACTTTAGTTTCTCATTCGTCTGCAGACTTGTCCCCACGTTTCTCCTCTCACAATCCGTTCCCGTCAAGAAAATCTTGACCTGTGGCCAATTTCAAAGTCTAAAGAGGTGCTGTGCCTTTTTATAACTTTGAAAGTCATGTTGTTTTCCTGTGCTGGCTGGCGTTGAGAGCTGTGTGGTAGTCTGTTTCCAGAGCGATTCGTCAGCTGAGGGAGGGTGTACTGTCTGTCTCAACCAGGCGTGTTGGTGGCGCACTAACCCCGCATTCAGATTATCTGATTGGGCCTTTTAGATCTGTTTCTCTTGAGCTGGATTTAGTACAGGGTAACAGCTGGTGAGACTTTATTGGGGGGGAAGGGGCAGGGGGACCTAAGCGATGAAGAGGGGGGGCAAGGGGAGGGGGCATTGGGTTAAGAGCTGAGTTTGCCCCCATGCTTTTCCTCCTCAGAGTTAATCCTGGCACCCTGACTCTAGCATGGAGTCTCGAGCCGCTGTTATGGTCTACGACGGGGATTGGGAACATGAAATTACAGGACAGTAGCGGGATAATGTGCCCACCACTGATTGTGCTTCACTGTCAATCTGGATTATCCCTAACGTGTTTAAATTTTTTATTTTTTTAGAGGGGTAAAGTTCAACAAATCACCTCTCAAAAATATTTGATTTCCTGGGAAAGATGTACAATGATGGCCAAATGTTCTCAGTGGAACATCGGCTTGGCAAAATACACTGAACTTTTTTATCTAGGTACACATCAAATGAAATTTTTTTACAACCTTATCAAGGGATGTAAGGGTCTGATACATTTATGGAAATCTGAATTTTGAATTCAAATATAAATCCATTCTGTGTCCACACAGCATTCAGACATTAGTTACATAATTTAATTCCTGCTAAGCATAAAATGAATCTCAATGAGTCCTGAGTTTGACCCCAGCAAAGTGCAGGGTTTCCCACGGAAAATGTGTTAGTTAACCCTCGTGCTGCCTTCGGGTCACATGACCCAAAGGTTCATAACGAACCATCGTTGTGTTTACCCAATTTTACCCAATACAAAAACAAATAAAAATAATTTTCTTTTAACCATTCCAATGTGGGGGGTCTGAGACAGCCCGACAGTTAAAAGAAAATGCTTCACTTTGTTTTTGTATGAGGTAAATTTGTCGCAATACGACGGTGGGTCACAATGACTGATGGGTCAGAATGACCCGAAGATAACACAAGGGTTAAAGGGGTAGGTGAAGATAACACAAGGGTTAAAGGGGTAGGGTGACGTTTGCCGGCAGACTGGGGGGACGACGAAGACGACTAGTTTTTTCGATAGACTAATGTGGGGGGGGGGGGGGGGGGGGGGATAGTTTGTGTGATATACACTTTATTGGGGGGGAAGGGGCGGGGGGACCTAAGTGATGAAGAGGGGGGGGGGAGGGCAAGGGGAGGGGGCATGGGGTTAAGAGCTGAGTTTGCCCCCATGCCTTTTTAGTATCACACAAACTATAGACTAATGCGTCCACCGAATTCATCTTTTACAGTAAGAATCACTTTTAAGGACTGTCAAGCCTGTTTCAGTTTCTGTCAGAAGCAAATCCCCCCCAAAAAATATTGGCTAAGACAACTCATGTTTTATGGATTAGAGGCTCAAGTAGTTGCCCTCTGCAGTTATCCTTTAATTACATCTAATCTGGCTAATCATATCTCCCATAATCATGTTACTGCTACTTTGGTTCCTCTTCTAAATTAAAGTTAGGTGTGTGTGTGTCTGGGGAAAATCATGGCTGCGTCAGTAGCTACCTCACTATATGTACTGCAGTTTGGTTTTACCTGGGTCAATACTGACATGTGTTTGTTGCCATATGTGACAAGTAAATATGTGAAAGGAAAATTAAAAATACATTTGTACCTGTATTGAAAGTCAAAATGTACAAGCAAAAAATCCGTCCTTAGAGCAGAGATGAAACACATGAATATTTCAGCAGCTACTCTGGAGGATTGTAGAGGCCACTAAGGTTCAGTCACACTGTGCACAGCGCAGACATTGCAAGCTGTACTTTTATATCCATGTCCATTTGTCAAATAAAAATATAACATTTATAACGCTTTCAGAGTGGTTGACCTCTTCATCAATTTTTTGATGGAGCAATAAGCTTGAAAAAAAAGTTTTTTTCAACCTGACTTGAATGCTTTTGCATTAATGCTAATTTGGTCGGGTTTATAAAAACATTGACCTGAGAAGCCCAAATCCATTATTTGTCTTGTTACTATTTTTCTGAATATCAATAATGGAGCACTCAAATGCATCATCTGTTTTATTTATTTCTATGATTGTATTTTTAGCATGCTTTTATTTCCTCACATTATTTACTCCATAGCAAACAAGTACTGTTGGTTGCTTTCAGGCTAAGAGTTTTAACACAATTTTTTTTTCAGAGTTCAACTATATATACTGACAACTCACGAGAACATAGTTTTCACCACTGGCAAAAGCATTTACAAGCAAACATCTTTTTTTTCATCTATACTTAATTCCAGTTCTTTGATTCTGTCAACTGGACCCAGAGCTGGGTGCCTCACAAAAGGCTGCATATAAATAGTTCATAAAAACCTTGCCCTTGCATGCATTGTTTTGAAGTTCGGTAAGGGCGAAAAAAGGATTCATGTTTTAAGACGTCTCTTGTTAAACAGTGAACACTACAGCACACTACAGTGGTGTTTTTTCTAAGTCACTAGAGGTTCAACTTCATTGTAAAATATAAAATATGGTTTTGAAAGCCTTCAAGAATATTTCGCAACACCCCCCCAAGATCTGAGAACAGGAAATGACTTATCTAGAGCCATTCTATCCTGAAGCTTGGGTAACCAAGTTGACCAGGTCACGTCCTTCTCCATGAGTGTTAATAAGGGAACAATTACAGAACACAACAGTGGCAGTCTAAGTGGCAGGGCCCAGTCAGTAGTATGGGTATCCGTTCGATGCTTCGTACAGATACGTGCTGTAACGCCCCCTGTCTGACCAGCAGGGGCAGTGTTGTCAGTGAATACGAAGTAAGGAAAGAGGACGAGAGGATTTTAGAGAAGATCCATGGATTTAGTGTGGGGAACGACAAGTCCAACGAACAAAAGCTAACGTTAACGTTCATGTAGGTGTATGCACACAAACATACACACATATTCTCACAAACGCACACATATTAAAAGAAGCCTTTGTTTGAAACTTTGTCTAAAGGTCAGCCCTCGTTCTCTGTTCCCAGTGCAGAGGGGCCCTCACTGTGTGTTCCACTTTGAAAGAGCATCACTCAGTCTTAACATGAGAGTGGGAAGTTACACTCTCTTGTACCGTGGTGCAGCCTCCAAAAACGTTATTCTCTCTGTCTGTCTGTCTCTCTCTCTCTCTCTGTTTCTCTCTTTCTGTCTCTCTGTCTCTCTATCTATCTCTCTCTGTCTCTCTTTCTTTCTCTCTCACTCTGTTTCTCTCTCGCCTCAGGCTTATAATACCAGCTCAATGTCTCAGTGGGGAGGTGGCACCGCACAAATGTAAACACACAGGTCGCCTTCGTTCTGCTTCCCCACGGGTGCCGCCGCTGTTTGGGCTCCCGGGCACCCCCACCCCGTCACCCCTTCTGCTCCTCACAATATAACTAAAGACAATTTCACACAGGGCAGGATGAAAAAGGTGAGTTGTGTCATCCCAGACAGACTTAATGAAAGAGAGAGAGAGCGAGAGAGAGCGAGAGAGAGCGAGAGGGCGAGAGAGAGAGAGAGAGAGAGAGAGAGAGAGAGAGAGAGAGAGAGAGAGAGAGAGAGAGAGAGAGAGAGAGAGAGAGAGAGAGAGAGAGAGAAAGAGAGTGAGGGGGGCCAGAGGAAAAGCAAGAGAGCTGATTTTAAGCGGATTCCTGGATGTCTGGCAGATGTCACCGAAATGGCAGCGTGGCCATAAGTCAGGCGTTTGGAATGGCCGCCCGATGAATGGGGTCCTGTTTGAGCCGTCCTGTGAGAGTGGGCAGTGAGGCCAGCAGGCCGGGGTGTGTGGCTCCTGGGTGCCGTAATCCCAGACACTCAGGAGGAGAAAGGCCGGTGGAATTGCATTTTTCACAGATGTTTCTATGGTGGTGAGAACCTGCTGTTTAGTCCTCTTTTGTGCCCTGAATCGAGCTCTATAAATTCAAGTGGCTGCAGTCTTTGTGATTCAGTCAAAGCTTTACTCTATTATTGTTTAGTGTGCTGTGTTATTGTTGTAATTTAGACAACATATCTTTAACTGTTAGGCATGTTGTAGCATATAACTGTCACACGATTTTGAAATTGGCAAATTCATTTATTGGCCTGATCTCGTTTGCGATAACTTTCTGAAACTGTTTATCTAGGGTGATCGATATTCTATACTCTGTGTTGTGACAAAGAAATTCAGCTTGTTGTGTGAAATCAAAGACGGATGACGAGTTGGTCCACGAAACATGGCTTATCATCCGAATACTCCTGACAAAGTGACTCAAGCCATGCTTTAAGTTAACAAATGTGAAGACAACCACTTATGTAACATACAAATTGTTTGAGCAAGAAACTTAATGTTCTAAATTAGCAAATTAATACAAATAAGATGCATTTTACGTGGAAAACAATTAGTTGTGTTCATTCAGTAAATAATTGTCAATTTAATATAATAATGTAAGTATCACATATTAGGTTTGTTAATGCCGAAAGGCCCACGTTGCTTGACGGCAGGTGCATTCATTCTTTTATTTATTTAGATGTTTTCTCCCAAATGGCCTCTAATGGTCTTGTGCTTGACTTTGATGGCCCGTGTGTGAGTGCTAGACAGAGCTGCCTCTGTCTGCCACAATCCTACACACTCACACACTTACACACTCTCACACACACATACACACACACAGTCCCTTGACTGCAGAGGATGCCTTTTGACAGCAACAAAGGCAGAAGGAGATATCTTCTGGCAGAGGAACCAAGGTGTGGGGAGAGATCTAACAGAGCTTAAATCAAAATAATACTGATCAAAGACATCAGAGATGTCAGAGATATAATATAGGGAGAAGAAGAAGACATCAGTTAGAGAGAGAAGCTGAAGACCATGTTTTCGTCTCAGGGGTGAGTGATAATAATAATAAAAAATCATCCCTCTGGAAATGATTGGAATTAGATTATAAATTAGAAAACCTTTTTTTTTTTTTTTTTTCATATTTATGTAATGTATAACCTAATTTTTGCTATAATTCTTCAGGGGCTTCTATTGAGTGCATGTGTTTTTTGGACATTTTTGTGTGAGTTTGTCTGTGTCTGCAGGCGAACGCGAGAGGCGGTGGCCCTGCGATGGCGTTTGAAGAGCTCCCTCTTTCACGAACGTCCTGGCAGCTTGTTCCTCCACCCTGTTCCCCCCCAACGTCCCCTCCATCCAGCGCCGCCAGGCATGTCTCTCACCGGCCCTTTAAGAGATCGCTCAGCTTCAGAGATGATTCTACTTTTGAGAACATGGTTCGTTCTCCCAACCTTCCCAACCTTACCTACCCAGTACACCCCCCTCCAGCCCCACACCCAACCCCTCCAGCCCCACACCCAACCCTCTCCAGCCCCACACCCAACCCCCTCCAGCCCCACACCCAACCCCCTCCAGCCCCACACCCAACCCCCTCCTCCCCCTCCCCGTTCACATCTGCTTAAAGGAGTGGGCCAGCAGAGACACTTCAGACCTCTAGAACCCCTAGAATTTGGGCTGATACTGGAATTTCTCTCAGTCAGATAAAATAAACCAGGGCAGACTGAGACCTAGGATAAATAAGCAGCACCCTCTGGTAGGGGGGGCAGGAGACCAGCGTCCAGATCTCAGTGATGTAAATGATTGTTCCTTTTCCCCGCTGATTAAAAGGAGGTTAAAATATATACGAAGGCTATTACATTCTACCGGAAAAATACCCCTAATCCTCGGAAAATAATCAGTGAAACATTGTGATTGGCAAACAGCCCCGTGAAGTGAAATTCGGGAGCGCTGCACTTTTCGGCGTGGAAAAACACTGGTTGGTGTGTGTGGCACACTGAGCTTAACCCCCCTCGCCCTCACCCCCCTCGCCCTCACCCCCCTCACCCTCACCCTCACCCCCCACCTCCAAAGAGACTGCCCTCCACACTCATAATAGTATTTCTGTCCTCGTCTACCTCTGAAGGTTCAGTCCTCCCTGTCAATGAAGTCCAAAACAAGCCGCCACGGTTAGAGAGCGCGCACCGTACGACGGCCTTCTGATGACTCACCCTGCCTTGATGGAGAACATTAGAGAGCTTGTTCACTTGTGGAGCAGAAATACTATGAATGTGAATGTGCTTGTTCAGCCTCAAATTCACTCTTGCTCTTTTTCAAACAGATATGTGATGGCGATGTGATGCTGGGGAATAAAATGAGACTTTAACTAAGGCCAAAAACTGTTACATGCTGTAATGCCAATGCAAGTGTTTCTCCTTGTTAATGAATTGTGGATCATTATAAGTAAGGATGCATGTGTCAACCTTCTGCTAACACATTTATCCATATTCAATTAGATAAAGAAAAATATATAGTGGTTGGTCAAATTATTTAACTGGAAGCACAAGACTTTAAATAAATCCAAGTCTAAGCTAAACATAATTTTCCAGTTGGCAGTTACATGGATTTAAAAAACCGGGAAGCCATCTTGGGAGAAAAGCAACATGAGGTAGAAAAAAATATTTTTTCAACTCCATCTCAGTCGGAGCGCCACACGCCCCACTATCCCTCTCCCCACATGTCCTTTCATCTTCCCTGGAGGAGCAGGGAGCGAGGGAGAGAATGGAGAGGAACAAGAGATGGCGGTGGAAAGAGAAAAAAGCACTTAGAGGTCTTCTCTCATCATGTCATCAGGTTGTGAGGAGTGCATCTGAGGTTCTGATGGGCTGCATCTTCTGCTTAGGGTCTAAGTTACCCCACACACTCCCTTTCACCCTCACACACTCACACAAACTACATCCACTCACACACACGCTCTTTCCACACGCTCCCTCCATGTGTGTCTCTCACTGCCTCCAAAACACAGAACCCTCAGGTTCCCCAGAACATTTTTATTGAACGCTGTGAACCAGGACTGCACGTGAACCAGAGCTGTTACGGAGTTACCACAAAGAAAGAAATTTTACCAACTAGCACTGTCGAAAGTCTGGGCTGTTCAGTCTGGTTCAGAGCTTGAACATGGACGTTCTTGGAAGGTAATTACAGGTTCAGTGAGATGCATCATTTTCCTATCTCCTTTATGTGCTGTCTTCAGTTAATGGAGCTTGTCTTTGCTCTCAAGGTGAGGGCCTCTACAGGCTGTGGGCCACGCCTGCACGCGTGTCTGAGCACACTACATGACATGGAACGGGAATTTTGTTTCAGCATTCATGCATGTTACTCTTTCACGTGATTTAGTCATCACGTGATGCAGCAGAATTCAGCTGTGGTCACGCCGAAATGATCAGTTCCTGTTGCTAGGTGGACCGTCTGCCCAATATGGATGCAAGCGTGTCCTTTGCAACCCAGAAGCAATCTTGTGTCGGAGCATTTCCAAGACAAACAACATAACAAGCCCTTTGTAAATATAGGGTTTGTTTTAAAGTACGAAAGATTTGTCTGTTAAGTGGCTGTAGTTTCATTGTTAGTCTCTGTAACTTTTGTCTACAAACAATGTTAGCCCGTTCAGTATCTCGTAACAGTTCAGTATGACCTCTGTCTGTGATGGACAGAACAAGTTCACTCAGGATCATAATGCATGAACAAAATCCAAGTAACATGCATTCTCTGTGTCTGTGTCCAGAATTTCAACATTCACTGTTGACTCTACTGTCATGTGCTGAGTACACAGGGATGAGCCATGTGCTGAGTACACAGGGATGAGCCATGTTTCTGAAGGGCCCAGCGGAGAGGCTCTGCTTGCAGGCTTCTCCAGATGGATCCTGGTGCTGGCTGGATGATGTGTGGTGTCTGGGTGGAGAGAGTCTGGCCAACTCTCCCCGATAGCTACAGTACCTCTTATTTTGGTCAGACCCAGACCCCAGACCCAGACTTAGCCCCAGCCCCAGGCCCCAGCCCCCAGACCCAGACCTGGCTCCAGACCCCAGCCTTAGCTCCAGCCCCAGGACCCAGACCTGGAACCCTCTCCTCCTTTGCAGCATGTCTGGCTTTCCCTCTCGCTCTCTGAGCCTGTCATCAGGCCTGGGGTTTGAAGCTACTGTTGTTGGCGCAGCTGTTCTTGATGCTCATTCTCTCTCCTCATTCTTTTTACTCTCTCTCTCCCTCTCTCTCTCTCGCTCTCATTCTCTGTCTTTCTGCTGTGTTGTTGTCTCTCCCCCTTTCTGACTGAGATCTTTCCAGGTAGCAAACGAACACAGACATGCCAGGCCCGAGGCCCATCAGACCACGGGCCCAGAGGGCAGCAGGAGGCGCCCTCTGAAAGCACTCACCTTTCTATCTGTCTGTGACATCTCTATTTCTAGTGTTTTTGTATTTTTTGTATATATCTTTTTATCCTCTTCATTATTTCTTTTTACTGTGTCTTTCGTTCTTTTCTTTCTTCCCCTCTCATTATCATCCCACTCGTATTGTTCCAACAACAAAGCTTTGGACGGAGCCCAGCGAGACGAAGTCTGCTTCTTTAGATAATATCCGTCCACCGGTTGACGGCGTCCTCTGGGCTCCATCTCTGTATCATATATTCATTGTATGCGCTTCAAAATAGCATAAACAGGCCGACATTTGCATGAGTAATACTTAAACAGCTACTTATCCCTTCAGAATGAGCTACATTAGCATGATGATCCCCACAGAGGCTTGACCTAGCTAATAAAGCTCATTCTGGTGTATTCATAAGAAATGAAGCCGCGGTATCAACAGAGCCAACAGGAGAGAGGGATAGGAGGAGGAGAGGAGGACAAGAAGAGGGGGAGAGGAGGGGAGAGGAGGAGGGGAGGAGGATAGGAGGGGGAGAGCTAGGTGAGGTGGAGGTGAAAGGGAGTATATATGGGCGTAAATACAGCTCTTTCATGTGTAACCATATCTCGTTAGCTGTAAATGCTAGCGATTTGCTGGTGCTAATTAAGAATACAATCTCCTCTACTCATTGGTGCGGATTTGACATTTAATGACTTTTGAAAATGTGTACTTTCCTATGTCCAATAACGACTTGATGGGGCAAAGGAAATCTCGCTTGAGCGTTTGCCCAAACCACTACAGCAAGTCTTCTTTCTGAACATGCTGTTGCAGAAGGAGATTAAACAAATTTTTAATCACAGCCAAAGTGTTAAAACAATGTACAATGTGCTGTAGTGACGGACATGAGTATTAGCGTGAGTGCTCCCTCGAGAGATTCTCTAACCCTGTCTCTGGGTTTCCAAAGAGTCAGTGTGTGTGCTCTTGCTGGCCCAGAAAAGCTTTGAGGCAATTTTGGTAAATGTCAAAAACACCCTCCCCTCCCAGTCTGTGTCCTCGCAGCACTCAAGCGGGCCCACTGCAGGGGAAAATGACTTGAAAGTGTGCAGATCCAGTTGTAATGGACAAGTACTTGGCACCTTCTACCCCAGAGAGGCGACTGCAGCCACAGTCCCAACCTCTGCCTCCCAAAGCATCGCAGATTGTTGGCTTCGACGCCAGTCTGTTTGAGTGTGTGTGGTGATTTCTGACTACTAGCTGGCAGAGACCCTTGTGAGTCTGTGTGTGGTGTGTGTGGGGTTGTACTGTACTCATGCTCTCTAGTGTCTGTAGGTGTCTGTGTGTCCAGGCTTGTGTGTGTGTGTGTCCAGGCTTGTGTGTGTTGATATGTTTCCAGCCTGCTGCTTTACAGGGTGCCCACCACGACCACACACTCTCAGCACCCCTGGAGTCTCCTTCCACACAAAACCCACAATCTCCCCTCCTGCATTCCCCCCTAGTCTGCCCCTGTAAACCCACAGCCAAGCTCAACAGGCACTGATGAAAAACAAACACAAGTCTGTCAGCCCAACTACCTCACAGGCTGCAAATGATTTAGAACTGTAACTCAGGCACTTCTAAGACCCCCTTTTGGACATTGCTAGTTTAGTTGTCACAGCGGAAGCCCAAATATACAGTCGGTTTGCAAATCCCCACACAATGGAATCTCCCCCAAGGAGCGCACGCCTCTGTTAAACTGCTCCAACAAATGTCACTTAGCTGTTTGTGTAACAATTAGCATTACATTAGCACGCTAACCTAGCCTCCAGGTGTTGGGCGCCCCTGGGCGACCCTTATTAAAAACGAAAACCGGCTTGGCTTCTTTTGAGTTGGTTTTTCGCATGCGCTCAATGTCTTTTATGATAGCCCCTTGCTGCGTGGCAAAAGCTAGCGTAGCGACTTCAGAGTGGCCGTGGATCAATGCAGGGAGCCACTGGAGGATGTGTTAGAAGGAACACACCAACTGGGCTCGTCTTCTGTTCATATGGAATCAAAGGCGTCTAATTAGGTTTGGCCAGAGGAAGAACAATGGCGACACGGGCCAGTCCTTTCTGGAGTAGAACAGGCGATGATTCCTATGTCTTCACCGTAGGAGGGAGAGAAATGAAGGAGACTGTTACGAAACCAATCTTAGTTTCATCTGCGTGTTCCTATAACCAAGGAAGTGAGAGAACGAGCACATGAGATGTAGAATGACTAATGACTAACCGAGAGCGAAAATAAATAGATATCATAGATATGTTCCCGAGGTCGTTGGAAAGCGTTTGAGTGATTTCAGCGATTTAACGCATATTGTGCATTATGGATAGTAATGGATAGTAACCCATTTAGAAGTTCAAAAAGTCAAATGCTTGAGCAAAAGTTTTCCCAAGTCAATATAGTTTCTGCAGTTTTCCCCCCTGCTCTAATAAGATCTTCTGTGTTTCCGTGACTACGTAGCCTACTATCATGTGCTGAGTGGGTGTGAGTGCAGCTCTTCAGATAGCTCTGCTGCTTTTTAACAGACCGCAAAATTCAACGTATGACAAAACAAAGATAAACATTTATAACAAGCAAAAGAGTCGAACTTATCCTTACATATAGATTCATACGGAACCGGTAAAAAGGCAGTTTGTCATCTGGTCTGCCATTGTTTAGTCTTGCTTCACAACCCTTCTTTTTTTTACTTGTGTCGGACATTTTGACAGACAGGCTAGATGATTCAATGTCTAGCTGTGACACAGCGGAAATACCGCCCGTGTTTGACCAAGGAGACCTACGTCAGTGCAGGCCCTCGTGCAACAGTTAACTAAATAAGCTCTCAGGAGCATGGGTATCAAAGCCTGGGTCTATATTTGGAGATTTATGTCCTTACCATTGTTGTTTTGAAAGGCCTGGGGAGAAGCCTTGGGATTTATGGGGTCGTAGTGACGGTGGATGTCCACACAGCGACTGGCCAGACCAGGGGCCAGACACAGTGTGTTTAGACCAGGGCCTTCCTGTCAACACTGGGCAAACAGTATAAAAAATTTAATTTAAAAGACCAGGTTGCCCTGCACCTCTGTATTGACTCTTTAAAGAGACATTTTTGGGGCATTTGGGGCAGGGAGAGAGAGAGAGAGCGAGAGAGATAAAGAGAGATAGAGAGAGAAAGAGCGAGAGAGAGAGAGAGAGAGAGAGAGAGAGAGAGAGAGAGAGAGAGGACAGCGCGACATGCTGGATTAGAATCCGGGCCACCGACATCTCTTTGTTGAAACGTGTGGACGTCTGTGTGTGTTATCATGCATGTCACAGGGTCACGATGATGAATACCATCAAGGGCTGTTTGATGGGTTCACCGTCATGGGATAGATCTGAGTTAAGGACAAGTCAAGACAAGGCCTCACACATTGCTGATCAATACATGCAATACGACCCATGGAGGGCCATTCGATACCCAATCAATACTGTCTGGATGAAACTGTGAGATGTTATGGGTTCAGTACAGTGTGACCTAGTGTACTGATGGTATGCAGTAGTGGACTGAGAGTGGGGCTGGCAGATCACAAACAAGAGCCTGTCTGGTAAAAACACTAACATTGAACGCATATTTGAAATAGGCAGACGGATATTAATAACTCCAAGCCTTACACAAATACCTCAACATTACTGTTACACAAACATGCTCTTGCAGTTTCACGCAGTCACACAAGGCCACAGACACACACACACACACAGACAATGTCAAAATAAGAGGACATCAATGAATAATTGGGTATTGTTGAGGCAATTTCTTCCCAAAGCACGGCAGACAGTGAGACAGCACCCCTTTAAGTGTCGGCACTGAGGAACCCCTGCCAAGTTCAACAAAGTGCTAGAAATAATAATAATGAGTTCCCATGGCAACCCAGCAGCCAGTTACGAACCCCTTGTGAACGATGGCAAGAGAAGTGGCAGAAGAGATGTGGAAGAAAACGTTCGAGGCTTCTCTTGGTGGCGTCGCAGGGCTGCCAAAGGCACGTGGAAAAGGCGACAGAACAGCATAGGTGTGTTAAACTGAGGTATGCTGGTGGAAGGAGCTGGAACAAAAGGCTGGAGCCGGGACACGGCGACGATGCCTACAGGGTCGTTTGTTTCCTTTGAATTGTGGAAGTTCATCTCGGATTTGATGGATACTCAGTTGTAGCTGTTAACATTACATTTACATTTAGTCATTTACATTTAGCTCTTATCCAGAGTGACTTACAGTAAGTACAGGGACATTCCCCCGAGGCAAATAGGGTGAAGTGCCTTGCCCAAGGAAGGCACTTCACTTGCCGGGAATCGAACCAGCAACCTTCTGATTACTAGCCCTATTCCCTAACCGCTCAGCCACCTGACGGGAAGCTTCATCCTGGCATTGTGTTAACGCCAGGATGAAGCTTCCCCAGAATGATCCTCAGGGGAAGCCTGAATTCATGTTCTTGTCAAAGATCTTGATCTGTTTTCCCATGAATGAGAAGTCGGATGATCTGTGAACATGTGATGCTGTCATTGTCAACTTCTCCAGGAATATCAACCACTGGCTGATAAAAATCACTTTTGTGGTTATACAATAAAATAAAAAACAATGTGATGTTTCTTCTTTGACTGGAGGAAGCACTGATAACGATTATGCATACTACAGAGTGTGGAGTGTACAAAACTGCTCAACAACTGCCAGATTTAAATAAGAATTGAGATGTAAAGTACATTGTTAGCATCCCTGACTACAGTTTGGTGAGGTCATAAGAGGAGTGAATATCTCAATTAATCATTCAGCAGACCAAAGACACAAGTGAATGCCAAGCTCACAATCTGCCAAAATACCCTTCTGCTGGTGATGCCAACAGAGCAAAAGTGAAATACACTTAACTCAGTTAGTGAAATAACCTGGCAACTATTCTTATTTGGCAGATGGGCTTCTCATCCCAGTCATCGGGTTCTATCTATAGTGTGAATATTGTAAACATTAAACTATCTACTATCAAAACTATTGTTCCTGAGTGTTGGCACAGAACATTTACATTACATTTAGTCATTTAGCAGACGCTCTTATCCAGAGCGACTTACAGTGAATACAGGGACATTCCCCCGAGGCAAGCAGGGTGAAGTGCCTTGCCCAAGGACACAACGTCAGTTTGCATGACCGGGAATCGAACTGGCAACCTTTGGATTACTAGCCCGATTCCCTCACCGCTCAGCCACCTGACGCTGCAACACTTCAAAAAATCTTTCTTTTTTTCCTGTCAGTAACTGTGTTATTTTCCTTTTAAATAACACATTTTAACATCATTCACTATTGTAAATAAGAAAGCACGTGTCTTGTAGACTTGCTGCGATCCCCCTACATGAGACCTAAGAGGAGTTTAGAGCTCCAGCAGAAAACCTTTTTTCCATCTCTGCACATCTCACAAGACGTCCTCGTCAGACCCCGACCAGTGGCTCACTGTGAAAGACACAAGTTGTATCAGTCAACACCACTATAACAATTAGACAGTCATGGCTTGTAGCCATATAGCGCAGGATAATGACAACAGGCATCTGTTGGGGGTGATTTATTAAAGAATGAAGCATGAAGCGGAGAACTTTGTGGACCTCCTGACGTTTGAGGGAGGGAAACAGCCAAGGGGCGCTGAGGAATCTCTATATTTGCCTCTCTGTGTGTCGGTGGAAACTGCCAGCACCAGCTCCACTGAAGCTAACAGACCTCCTGTAAAAATGTGCAAATTACATGTAGTGTTAATTAGCATGCTAACCAAGGATGTGTGTGTGTGTGTGTATGTGTGTGAGTGTGTGTCTGTGTGTGTTAATATGATGGTAGCACCCAGTCTGTTGCCTCAGTCTCTGAGCATCACGTCTGTTCTTCCAGATCTGATTTGAATTCTCTTCTTGTTCATTTCTATCCTTTGTCTTGTTTTTCCTTCATAACAAAAGGTGTCAAGGGGAATGATATCAAATACTAAACAGACGAGTACCCACAGATCGAATTCAAGGCAACTCAGGGAATATGCACTCAATGAATTGTATCTCGATGCGCGGCTAACTTTAATTCATTTTTCTATCAAAATCGTTTGGCTTTTCATTTTGTAATGTGGATTTTTAATGTATGATGTACAATAATTAAATAAACAAGGACTGTGAGTCTTAGATGCCAAGACTGAACGAACATCAATAATGAACCTTGTTGCTCTTTCGATGTCTTCTCTCTCCTTCTCTCTCTCTCCCTCCATTTCTCTCTCTCCCATTTCTCCATCTCAAACACACAGAGGTAGTATGTCTTAGGTGCAGAATTTTTCAACAGCAACTGCTACCAACAAGCAGTGAAAACAACGTGTTGATAGAATATGTATAGAATATGGCAAAAAGAAATTGAGTGGCATACAGTATAGCTTTTAATAGCTCAAGTGGGGGCAAGTAATAGTATCCAACTCAGTTGTACAGGGTTGTGTCAGTGGAGAAGGCTTGGCGTTGGATGGTTCATTTTAGCATCTGCTTGTAATAGTAGCGTCCCAAGACCCTTCTCTGAAACAAAACATCTAACTTCATCTTCTTGGAAATGTATAAATGGATAGAGCACTCAGTGACAGCAGCATTTTCTCTGCTAAATTCATGCAAGAAGTAACACGATCCACTTTGCGTGATACATCTGCCAGCATCGCGGTTTCATGAGGGAGGGCCTGGTGCCAGTCACATGACCCAGCGGCGTGTGGATGATGATAAATAATCTGCTTTGATGGTCACGACAATCCGATAAATCCTCGCTACTTCCTGCAGGACCCAACCAGGAAGCAGGAAGCTCACACGCAACCACTCCCATCCATCCCCGACCGGCATCCTCTCCAAATCTCAACATCTGCGCGTGAAGCGTACATCAGCTTTAATTGTGCCCTCGTTGCGCGGCGCGTGCTAACTAACTCCATATGGTATTTGTGTTCAAACAGGCGCCCAGCTTCACCTTCTAGCATGTTCTCTACGGCGCCCCAACACGAAGAGGGAAGCAACGAGTAGAGATATAGCGTGTTGGAGGACGAGGCCTCTCTGAATTGTGTTTTTTTTTTTTCTCAGGCCTCTGTTTTAGCTGTCAGTTGGCACTCTGGCAGCGCTAATTAAACAAAGAGTGGGAGGTCAAGGGTCACACCTGCACAGCAAGCCTGCCATGTATACTTTATCATTGCTAATGCAGCGATAATTAAAAATGAGGCATTCGAGGCGGCAGAAATTAATGGAGTTGCACCATTCTGATTGCGGAGTCTGCGATGCGGAAGGAATGATTAATTCATTTGTTCTCCGCTCGGCTGGAACGAGGATGCCGGGCGGTTGAGAGATAGGAAGTGTGATACAGGGGCTCCCATCAAACCTCCAGACTGTTAAAGGGACGTTTACAGTACAGAGATAAGAGAGGAGCGTACAACATTTATAATAATCTCAATATGTCCACTTATTGATGTTCAGACGGCCTACCCCCCCAAAAAAAGAACTACTTGCCTAAGAACTTGCCCTTATTTTTGCATTTAAGCACTTTTTGAAACCTAAACATTTTCTGTGTGTAGAGTGAGGGAGGTGCAGATTAAGTTAAAGTGACATTGTTTTGACACGCTATATTTCCAGGTGTAGGCTTGTTCGGACCCTGGAGGCCAAAGATTGATGTTGGCAGTGACTTTGAGAGGACAATGATGGCTTCCAGGGGTATTGTTTATAGCTCTGAGCCCCTAAATATCCCACACCTCTTTATGTTCAGTGTCAGAGCCCAGACCCTGAGAACATCTCCATTTCACAGTGTCTCACTGCTGTCATTATCACATCCCTTCTCACAGTGTCTTTGACTTGCACAGGCATGCACACACACTTGTGTACGCACACACACACACACACCAGCTGGCTGTGTGTACACACACATCCGAATAGGCAGACACACATCAATGTGCACATACACACACTATTCATCGCTTACAGTACTCTAGAGCATGGAGACGGAGAGAGACAGAGTGAGAAAGAAAGAGACAACATTCGAGCTGGGGGGGGGGGGGAGAAATCATGCAGAAGAATCCCTCTCGTTCTCAGTGCGATTTGTTTGAGTCAATTTGTACATGCAGATCCAGTTTTCTCATTAGGTTTGATGTTACCACTTCAAAAACCAGAAAGATGAATCATCCCGTCTGCCGTGTAGCCAACTGAATTAAACTCCTGAAGTCTTGGTGCTCTCCCTCCAGCTAACACCGCCATGCCAAGACAACTTCTCCATGTGACTCTTGGTGTGGACTCGCAGCAGCAGGACCAAAATGCATTTCCGCTCTGTGTTCTATTGTAGAGCTGCCAAAAATCAAAGCCCTGTTCTTGGATGACTTGAATGGAGAATTGACAATGGGTTCGAGAGCAGAAAAATTGATGTAAAAAAAACAAAAACCCTCCTACCTCAGTGGCTGATACATTCTCTGCTCACTTCTCTGCACTCTGTTCTGTCCGGGCAGACGGATCGAAGTGCTGGAAAGCGTGAAGCACTCAGAGCCTCATCCTCGCCCTGGACGTCCATCTGTCACCGCTTATAGCAAACTGTGCATCCGGGGACTGACTGAGACAAGGCAGGGGAGCAGAGGAGGCAGCCTGGAGCCGTGACAGGTGGCTGTACTGATATGATATTTCACAGTAAAACCTGCTATTCTATTTCCCTTCACCTCACAATGGAAGCCGGTCAGGATTAATGCTCTCTCTCTCTCTCTCTCTCTCTCTCTCTCTCTCTCTCTCCTCCCTCCCTCCCTCCCTCCCTCCCTCCAACAATGCACCTTCCCACAGGGTGTACATGCAGTGATGGAAATGCCATCATCAGGACATTGAGATGGCTATGAATCATTTTGTTCTCCCTCCCTCTCGTGTTCTTGCTGATCCAACACTTTGCTCTCCTCTCTCACCCCCACCACCCTAAACCCAGCCGAGGTCTCTTAGTGCCAGCTCAATATCGAACACGTACAGTACAGTACAGTATATATATACGGACGTATTTATGAAAGCTTTGCCTCTGCACGTGTCAGAAGATGATCTCTGATGCTTCTCATTGAGGTCTCACCGGATCCCTCTCAACTTCAGAGACTAACACAGAAGTCCTCACCCTACGAACACACCCAGTGTGAGTGTACGCATCGGAAGACGATTCTGCGGTCAGCGGTGGAGAGCATTCTCCTGACCCGACACTCTCCTGGAGCTCCGGTAGGCCCCGCCCAGCTGTGAGGTCAAAGGTTAAACCCAGCAGCGCAGGTATGTATCGGGAGAGCTTGTTTAGCGCCGTGATAAAGAGGAGGCAGGGGATCGGTGTTCCCTGTCTCCTCGGGGTGCCGTCAGAGACGACGGAGGTGCCAGAGGTGGAGGTGTTGCAGATGGTGCCTTGTTGTCGGGTGGAGAAATGAATCTGCCCCCCTCCTTGCAGGAGATATGTTACAGCACGTCTGGAGGTAAGGGATTCATTGGTGTTAAGCACTGCAGGCTACAATGACCGACCTTGAAGAAGGAGATCTGATGGAGGGAGGGGGAGAGAGAGAGAGTTAGAGAGGGGGAGAGAGATAAAGGGAAAGAGAGAGTTAGAGAGACAGAGAGAGGTGAGACTGAAAATGTACGTAAATGTATTTAGCAAATTTTACTCGAATGAAGCCAGAAGCCAACGCATTAACAATGAAACTCTCACTGACACTTAGGACTATAAACATATTATGTCCCAACATTGCTGTTCAAACTGGCAAAAAAATGTTTTTGTATTTCTATTGGGGGCTTGGCCCTCAGCTACATGGGCCTGGTATGCCCTCTATACTGTAGCTGAAATCATTTTGCACTCTGGCTGAGGTTGATCCCTCGCCCTGCTCTTTAAGCTTGTGCCTTTGTTCATTTGACAGGGGAGAATTGGTTCTGGGTAAAAGTGTCACACATCGCTCTTTGCTGGAGATTGAACCAGAGAGTGGAGATCCCGGGAACCATCCCTAATGAAACCATGATGGACGTGTGTGTGTCTGTGTGTGTGTGTGTGTGTGTGAGAGGCCTTTCTCCTCATCCACATCAAAGTTTTCAGTCTTCCTCTATCTAGTATCACAACTCACAAATGCTCTATTTCATGACTAATGGAACAAAGCATAAAAAAGTACTGTGGGAGACACCATCTGCCCAACATCAAACTAATACAGCATGCTGTGTTCATGGTTTCCAATACATTGAAACAAAACAATAAAAATACATTTAAAACCGAATTCAGTCCTACTAAATAATAACTTTAAATAAATGATGTCTGGTTATTCAGACACGTGTTCAAACACACACATTTACACAACACATTTCCCATCAATATGCCCGTTATTAATCCCTTTGTGGGCCTGCAGGATACCCAGTGTTAGAAAGGTGTGGCTGTCCACATCAATAAAGCCAACACACAACAAGTTTCATTACTGCAGAAGTAGCCACTCTGCACATTGTCAGATATGAATAATGGTTTGCATAGCAAATCATCCCCCTGTCTGACAAATATTCCATCTCCGGCGTCGCCATAGGCAACGGTCAAAGCACTTTGCCCCCATCACCAGCCTGGTACTTGATGAAAGATGACGTGAAGGGCTGATGTATGTCGAATTGACACAACACATTTCTTCCCTGTTAGACGTCTTTTTCTTCCTATGGAAGCTTCTAGATTAGATGGGGGGCAAAAAGACCAGGAGTGCTTGAGAGAGGAAAATAATTGCAACCGTGTTGTTGTCTGATATCTGTTCGTTTTTTTCCGGGTGTTTCGTTTCTTAAGGTGTGTTTTTACGTGTGTTGCTTTGAGCATATATGATGTGTTTGCCCTAGTCAGGACCAACATACGCGTCCAGAAACACCGTCCTCATCTCTGGATGCGTTTGGGACGGGAAGGGCTTTGTTTCTGACCGTGAGATGACTGTTTGATGGCTCTCCTCCCCACCTACTCACTTCACACAGGAGCTGACAGTGAATGGAAGCATGGACATATTAATTGCTGTTCTAAATCATCATACAAGAAGATGAGTCGAACGCACAACGTGGTGGTGGAGAAAGAGAAGGATCTAGAACATCGCCATGAAACGGCTCTGAAGCTGCTCCAGGCTCAACCACACTGGTGTTCACGTGCTAGATGAAACACATTCTGTCCACCATTTATGAGTGTCTGTAGAAAACTATAATGCAACGTCTCGAATCCCTGATTTAGCAAACGTATTTGCATATGTAGGCGTGGAAAAAAATAGGTAGGTCAAGAAATCCTGTTCAAGAATATCACACTGTATTCACATGCCCACAAAATCTATTCCGAGATGTCATTTAGGAATATAACGATGCATTCGTCTTCCCCTTGCTTGGAATTAATCAGCGGTCTAGTGCACCATTAATTCCGACCCCTTTGATGATATCAACTCAATCAAGTGGACTTTCTCATTTCCCAGAGGCCTATTGACATTTCCAACCTCACTTAATCTATAATGAAGAGTTACAGTGAAACCTGGATGTATTAAAAAGTGAGACGTGTTCTAGGAGGATCTTCGGAGCTCCAGGATGGACCTCTACACAGGTGACATGTCTCTCCTCTCTACACAGGTGACATGTCTCTCCTCTCTACACAGGTGACATGTCTCTCCTCTCTACACAGGTGACATGTCTCTCCTCTCTACACAGGTGACATGTCTCTCTCTCTACACAGGTGACATGTCTGTCCTCTCTACACAGGTGACATGTCTCTCCTCTCTACACAGGTGACATGTCTCTCCTCTCTACACAGGTGACATGTCTCTCCTCTCTACACAGGTGACATGTCTCTCCTCTCTACACAGGTGACATGTCTCTCTCTCTACACAGGTGACATGTCTGTCCTCTCTACACAGGTGACATGTCTCTCCTCTCTACACAGGTGACATGTCTCTCCTCTCTACACAGGTGACATGTCTCTCCTCTCTACACAGGTGACATGTCTCTCCTCTCTACACAGGTGACATGTCTCTCCTCTCTACACAGGTGACATGTCTCTCCTCTCTACACAGGTGACATGTCTCTCCTCTCTACACAGGTGACATGTCTCTCCTCTCTACACAGGTGACATGTCTCTCTCTCTACACAGGTGACATGTCTCTCCTCTCTACACAGGTGACATGTCTCTCTCTCTACACAGGTGACATGTCTCTCCTCTCTACACAGGTGACATGTCTCTCTCTCTACACAGGTGACATGTCTCTCCTCTCTACACAGGTGACATGTCTGTCCTCTCTACACAGGTGACATGTCTCTCTCTCTACACAGGTGACATGTCTCTCTCTCTACACAGGTGACATGTCTCTCTCTCTACACAGGTGACATGTCTCTCCTCTCTACACAGGTGACATGTCTCTCCTCTCTACACAGGTGACATGTCTCTCCTCTCTACACAGGTGACATGTCTCTCCTCTCTACACAGGTGACATGTCTCTCCTCTCTACACAGGTGACATGTCTGTCCAGTACCCCAAGGAGAGAGGCAAATGAGTGCTCCTTCCTGGATGATGAAGGAGAATGAGATTTCAAGATTGGAAAGAAGATCTTCTCGTATGAATGCACAAGGACAATGTGACGTCGATCCATATATTCCTGGGTAATACATGAGTGACACAAAAGGCTCCAAAATGCACGGGAAACCTAATGACATTATCAGCTGTGACCTGACACCTGCACAATGAGAGTAAGCCTAATGTCACTTAAAGTGAATGGTTTTTTCAGATCCAGACAGATGCATTTTGGAAGGTGGAATATGAACTGAAAAGATTTCGATTACCTCTTTGTGATATTCCACTTGAGTGCAAATGAATATCAATTGGTCTATTTCTCTTGGATGAGGTGACATTAAAATGACAAAAGTAATTGGATCAAAGGATCACAAAGGAACTGAGTTTAATTTAGGGGCTTGGTGATCCCTGTCGCAACGCGGCCTCAAGGGACATCATGACCGGAACATTACACCTTGAGCTGCTTTAACAAAAATAAAAGTATTTTTACCTCAAGAAATAAGGTCAGTCGACCAATCTGACCTTCATTTAAAGGAACACATTGCCACCGCCTCACCTGGACACGTCTATATTTCACGTCTTGGGTGTAAGGTCAAGCGATTCTGTCTTGCCCTGGGTGTTCTGAGGGTTCACTCTGCTCCCTGGCATGTCAGCAAATGTCACGGTCACACAGTAGCAGCATGCTGGCGGCGTTCCGTCCACTTGTCTCGGCTGTAGTGTACACACAACCTGACATTTCCAACCTGGCATTTCTCACATAATAGTCCCCCCCTCCATCCTGCTAAAAACAAACAACAAAGTTTCTGGACGCAACGAAACTCTTGCAGGTTCCTTCTAGCGCCGGTGTGCTCTCAGACTAAACTCTCCGGTGATATCCGCTGTTGTGTCTCTGCCCCCTCAGCTCCTCAGGCCTTTTCCAGAGCGGCGTCCAGAAGATTGAGCGGCCGGATCATGTTTCCGTGCTCTTGCATCAGCCAGGCAGTAATGAGAGGTGGCGAGCCAGGCAGGAGGTGGAGGGCAGCGAGGAGAGAGGTGAGCTGATATTGAAATCCTCTTCAGACCCTGAGTCGACAGTCGCTGACTTGGAAGCTTTTTTCAGTTTCGGTCTGTATTGCTGAAGCGTCGTTATTGCATTTCCTTCTGCGAGCCGTATGGATGGGAGGCGTTGCCGTGGCCCGGAGGCGTTGCCGTGGCATCGGGTGAAGCTCCTCGGCAGCTGGAGGGATCCCAGACGAGCTTCCGGCACCTGCTGATGTAGCAGGGTGGAGGGGGGGAGGAGGAGGGGGCGGGAGGAGGGGGGGCGGGAGGAGGGGGGGCGGGAGGAGGTGGGCGGGAGGAGGGGGGGGCGGGAGGAGGAGGGGCGGGAGGAGGAGGGCAGGAGGAGGGGGGAGCGGGAGGAGGAGGGCGGGAGGAGGGGGGAGCGGGAGGAGGAGGGCGGGAGGGGGGGGGGGCGGGAGGAGGAGGGCAGGAGGAGGGGGGAGCGGGAGGAGGAGGGCGGGAGGAGGGGGGGGGCGGGAGGAGGAGGGGGCGGGAGGAGGAGGGCGGGAGGAGGAGGGAGGGAGGAGGGGGGGGCGGGAGGAGGAGGGGGCGGGAGGAGGAGGGCGGGAGGAGGAGGGAGGGAGGAGGGGGGGGGCGGGAGGAGGAGGGGGCGGGAGGAGGAGGGCGGGAGGGGGGAGCCTGGAGTGGTCATTAGGAGGTGATTTGTACCTTTTCTGACGTGAACTTCAAGTGCCTCATCGTGGTTTTCCACAGAGATTTAATCAGTGTGTTTTTTAATCTGCGTAAAAATTACTTGCATCTTGGGAAACATTGTCATTATGGGTCAATTGAATAATATTTCAATGTTATCGTTAATTAGAGGGAACGTGATTATAACCAAGCTTAGATTGTTTTCTTTAAGTAGGCAACAATTACTACCCATGTGAGGGAATAAAATGTTCAGAGAAAAAGATGAAAAACCAGAGGCGGATCATCACCTGAGTCCAGGTGTTCTAAACGGCAGTTGGAGGGAGGAGGAGTCTGACCTCAGAGGGACAGAGCAGGGTCATAGGTTTCATTCGGCTTTATGAAAATTGAAAATCTGTCCCCCCACACTTTTAACCAAGAAAATCACATTTAACGGCCGCATCCTCAGTTCCTCATAAAGCGAGAAAAAAGAAACGGTCCCACCAACGTTTGAAAACAAACCCCACCCTCCTCAGTCTCCTTCCTGCCACCCCATCCATCTTTACCAAGATTAATCACAGCTCACATAGGCACTGTGTGTTTGTTAGATGCCTCATCTGCTAATGCGATGCTCTGGGCAAAGCCCTCTCCTCCTCCTCTCACAGATACTTAACAAGGCCTCAGAAGGCCGGGCTGGAACAGCTAGAGAGGATGCAGGGTTGCAAGGTCAGGAAACCTGATGATTTGGCAGAATCGGTGTTGCAAAAAAGACGTGGAAAATGAACACATGAAGAGAGAAGTCTGACGTTTTTCCAGTGGTGTCCTGTACACACACAGGAAATGACGTGTCGAATGACAAAGGCTACAGGTCTTTCTATTTAAGAATTGATTGATGAGACGAATAAAGGAAATGTGTCGCTCACAAGAGACCATTTCATGTCCAACTAAGCTTGTACAGGAAGACAACTCAAACTAGAGGATAGCATCTCACAGTGTAGCGGCAGAAAGGGCTTAACAATCAAAATCTACACTCTATAGTATAGTGGACAGTGCAATTTATACAATATATTCTATACTGTCCACTCACACACAATCCTGTTGTGCTGAGGGCTTTGTGTCACCCTCTCTTTAACTGCTGCTGTGGGCTATGAGTCCTGTTTCTCTTTGTATTAGCTCACCAGAACCACATCATCCACCTGCTTATTAGGCCTGTCTACAGGGAATGCATTGTATAATGTCCCTGCCTACATAATTGTTCTGTTCTTTCTTGCATATGTATTTTAAGGCTTTTATAAGTCCTCCCTGAACTACATTATGAAATCATTTTTCTTCAGACAGTGAAAATATAGTTATCGGGCTGTTTCCACAGTACTGCATTGCGAGATGGAGAGAATATATTTGACGGTACTATCCCAAATCGTTCGTGCTGGACCACATGTAGAAAACAACTGAATCTGTTATAGAGGAGCCTGGAAGTGACCACATGAAACCATTGCTGTGAGAAACCTCCTGTGAGCAGCCCCTCGTCCGAGCCAGCCCCCCGACCGCCCCCATCGCCCTGCCAGGCCCAGCGGCCCTCTGATCTGCCCCCCCTTCTCTGCTCCACGCGTCAGTACCAAGGACGACAACCAGATGTTCAAAGACCGGAAAAAAACGGACAGAAAAAAGAGAGATGAGAAAACAGATCCAGAAATCTTTTTTAACGCCTCAACGTTAGCGCCCCGTTACCACGGCGTCAGCTGGGCTCGTGTTTGTTTCCCTAGCAGTGGCATGTTGATCTTGGGCACCGTCACGTGTGCGACCCTGCCTATCTGCGTCGGCGCTAGGTTTAAGAAGATGACGGGGCCATGTTTATTTGGTCACGCTAACCGTAGCGAGCGCCCCCGACGGCCAAGCTCATCAAGCAGAGCGCAGACAAACACTGCCGCGTCCTTCTTGTCCTCCTCCACCACACCAAGAAATAACAAAAAAGGTGTTTTCTCAGATATTTCAGGCCCCCGGGTAGGTGGCATGGGGGTGTTGTTTACCCCCTCCGGCACAGGCTCCGAGACCATTCTGTGACGTTCACAAAGACACAGACAGGCCCCGAGAAACAAGAGGAGGCAGGAAGGAGAAATTTCCTATTAACTCTGGAAATTGGTACAAGCTGTGCCACCGCACAATCCAATCACCTTTCTTATTTTACCTCCCGCTCTGGCTGACACATGCTGGACGGTCATGGGCATTTTGTTTTAAGATCCGCCATTAGTACACAGCCCCCTCGTAGTCCTCCACTTCCTGTTCCAGTGAGGAGGGAAGAATATTTGAGCGACTTCTTTGCAAGGTTTCATACAGTGTCCTTATTACAGTTATGTGTTATATCATTTATTTTGTTTGGCTGACTTCCTTAGAGTCTGTTGACTGTGGTTTTAAAAACAAAGCTCAAAAAGTTTTGCGTTGACAATAACTCAATACTAATGTGATGATATCCATTTATAATATGGCAGTATCTGCTATTTACTGTAATTCAATTTTGCATTTCTGTTGTCAGTCAAAGTTGGACTTTCGTGTGTCCATGGTCACCATTAATTCATAAATATTTGTTTTGATTTCTTGGATATATTTTCAAATTAGCAAATTCATCTTGCATTATTCCTTTAAGGCAGGGCTTTATCAGTAATTAAATTTTTCTGAGCATCTGCACCTAGACGAATCAACATAACTTGCTGCAGCTCTCCTAAATGAACACCTGTTGGATTCTAATTAATTAATCAAAAACTGATTTAAAGGTTTAGAAAGAGGATAATAACAAAGTTGACAGTGAAGATGATAAAATGAGGAAGTCAATGAAGACACAAGTAATAACTACAACCACTCCAAACAAGACACCAACAGGTCTGTGACACTGACCCAGAGTGACAGTGACAGCCTCTCTGTGGCTTCTCCTCACATCCCAGGCAGGTGAGTAGATTGCATCCCGACATGCAGATGGAAACCATGTTTGGTGTGCCAGTCCCCTGGCACTGGTGCTGCACAAACCTCGTTAGGCTGTTCAGAATAATAAAATGCCTCAGAGGAGAGTAGATCTGTGCCCGTTCTGCCAAACACAATGAACCCTCATGCCAACCAGACCCAATAAAGGCCCTCATGCCAACCAGACCCAATAAAGGCCCTCATTCCAACCAGACCCAATAAAGGCCCTCATTCCAACCAGACCCAATAAAGGCCCTCATTCTAATCGCTGGAAGAGAACGGGGCTCTTGAAGTGTGACACCAGTCGCTCTCTCTCTACTGCCCCTTTCTCCATCCATCCATCAAATTCTCTGTCTCTGTCGTTCTCTCACTCGGCCGATCTCTCCATCCCCCGTCCTCATCGGGGCGGTAGGTCCTCGTCTGCTTTCGTCTGAGCACCAAGCGGTCCCAAATCGAATGAAATACCAAATCAGATCAAAACAGTCCCTTGTTGTGCTTCCTCGCCCGACCGGCTGTGTGAGAGTGACAGCTGGTTTAATGTAAGGCTCCGTATGGCAGCAGCATCCTGGCCATCTGCATTCATCAGGTTAGCCCTCCATCTGCATTCATCAGGTTAGCCCTGACACCGCCGCTGCCTTCGCTGCTGTGGATTTTTTGGTCGTGGCAATCAGCGCTTCCTCCTTCTCTCTCTCGCTCCCTTCCTCCCTCCACCCCCCTCCACCTCTTTCTCTCTCCCTCCCTCTCCATCCCCCCTCTCTCCCTCCACCTTTTTCTCTCTCTCTCCATCCCCCCCTCTCTCTCTCCAGCCCCATTCTCTCTCTCCATCCCTTCCTCTCTCTCCCTCCATCCCTCTCTCTCACTCTCTCTCTCCTCCTCCCTCCCTTCTCTCTCTCTCCGTCCCTCTAGTGAAAGAACAAATGACAACTCCTTAGTTTTTATCGTTACGTGTTTTTTTAATGTTTTTAAGCATATGCGTGTGTGGAGAGCATAGTCAGGTTTGAGACTTGAATTGAATTCTTCATTTCTAAATTCACAAGATTAACCAAGTTGAAGGTTGCGCTACCCAAACATTCACACTCGCTCCTTTATATCATTTCACATGCGTGTATTGGAACCCGTACAAATCTGCCTGGCTCCTCGAGATTTACGTTTCTAATTAAGAGGATGACTTAATTTTCGGATAGTGGAGTGGGTGATTGGAATGAGACATGAGGTCAGAAGGAAATCCAGACACACTATAAACTACAACATTTGTGTTTCTATAATCTCTCTTTGGATTCCACCCCCGTTACTTGTGTGTGCATGTGTGCGTGTGTGTATGTGTGTGTGTGTGAGTGTGTGTGTGTGTATGTGTGTGTGTGTGTGTGTGTGTCTCAAGAAGCTTTAATTAAAAGCCCACGGGGGCAGCAGCACAGCCCCCCTGGGTGGGTTGAGAGGCTGCCAGACACGAGAGATAAGGATGACATCATCAGAGGCCGCTGTTAGTCCGGGCCAGGCCGAGCCTGCCAGGGGTGGATGAGGTCATCAGGAGGGGACGGGGAGGGGGGGGCTGGGAGGATGCAGGGAGTTGCTAGGGCATTGCTAGGGAGTTGGGGAGTGGTTGTGTTTGCACTACAGTGGCTGGGTATTCCGAGATTGCTTTCACTACAGACATTAAAAAAAAGAGTTATAATGAATCATTTGTCTCACTTTGAAGTTGTAATTAATAATTCCATCTCCCTAGAAGTTAGCAGAAGTTAGCAGAGGGATTCAAAGCGTGGGAGTTTCGCCAGTGTCCGCTGACATCAGACCCGTCCTGCTGTATCGAGCCACATCAGCCTCATGGCCTCTGGGCTTCACGCTAGCGTGTGACACCGCGTGGCCTTTATGTGCTACACTGTTATCCCATTGATCGTCCATGGCCAACTGTAATTACTGCTAATCCCAGTCAAAGGGACATGGCAATTTGTGTCAGGCCTGTTCCAGGGCCCCACAGGCCATTATCTGCCAGTTCATTAAAGAGGAGAGGCGGTCAGAGAGCGACCCGGAGCCTCGCTGAGCGCTGAGCGGAGCGACGGGACCAGGGTGCTGAGCTAAGCATGACACGTCGTCAGCGCCGAGTTTAACCAGGCGTGATCGGCCCCGCAGTACACACCGACCGGTCTGCTGCCTTTGAAGGAAAATATGTTGAATCCGTGTCACGCCTTCAAGCTTCCTGTGTCAGGTGCGAGACCAGAGTGAGGGGCTTGTGATGCTCTACCGTTCGAGCGTCAACCAGCCTGAGAGGCCTGGGCTGTGTTGTCGCTAGGATTGAGGGGTTACCATGACAAGTGTCTTTCTCTCTCTCATGTTAGCCGGTAGCTTTTTGTACTGTAGGAAGACTGTGAGGACTTAGCCAAACTGGATGTAGTTTCAACGGCTTTCTCGGACAGATCTTGAACGTGGCTGATAGTTACTGGGTCTTTCTTCATGTAGATTAAACGTTTCCTGTGTTCCTCCCTTTGCGATAGCTCATTACACGACCAGTCAGTAAGGGTTTGAGTATTGTTGGCATGAGGATAACGGATTACATGAAACAAGTTTAACACCTTTTCTCTCAGGAGAAGCCTTAGTGAAATCCACATGGTGGAATCTCTGTAGGCTGGTGATGGCTTCCAGAAGGGGAATCACTACCATTGCTCCACGGAGCCAGTGCCACCTTTCACAGCCCAACCTGATACTCCTGCTCTGGGTCACGTCCTGGATCTCCCCCCTCTACGGAGGGATCAGAGTCTAGCCCATGGAGACTCACTGCAGCCAGGGGACGTATGATCTACACATTATCCGGTCTCATCCAGCCCTCGGATACTTTATTCCAGTCCCCATTAACAAGAACTCAGCGAGGATCAAGTCCGACATGGAGACACACATTCCCCTTCAGGTTTTTTACTGCCTTCAGCTGCAGGTGATTACAGTTTGAAGACTCATCGCTTCCTGCTGACTCACATTCCACTCAGATGGCCATTGTGGTAGAACAGACATTCTAGACACCATGGGAGGTCTCTGTGTGTGTGTGTGTTCATTTTGTGTTGCCGGGATCTCATGTGTACATTCCTTATGTTTACATATTAATTTATAGCTTGCGGTTCCTTATAGCTGACTGAACACATTGATACTTTTATTGTAGGTGACCTCAAAACCTTTGGAATTAATTGTTACTAAAGGCCATCCAAATGAGGCTATTGTCATCATTTGTGGGGCTAGTCATTTAGCTTTGATCGATGTTTCTTGGTGTCTACATTAAACTTGCCTTCAGCTACAGAGGTCATTATGTACATAGTCCTCTAGATCTATGTCATCAATTATATGATCGTTTATCAGACATTTATAACCATAATTGATACTGTCAGAGCTACAAAGGACTTGCTTCACCTCTACGGTGACAGAAGAGGACATTCCAAAAATTCAACATTTATAGGGAAACTAATATGTTGTCAAGCTGCAGACGAGATTCCTCTCAGGCAGATTTAAATAGATCTGGAATTAGATTTTTAATGGAGGTTTCTCCACTTGCTCGACAGATAAAGGGAGCCTGTCACAAGCTGTCTTTCAAAGGAGTAAATAACCTTGATGGATTCTGATCCTAATGTATCATGTCCAACCTGCTCAAGGTCTTCATTATGTCACTGGCAATTTCTGATAGCCCACAATTTCTTAATGAAGAAAAAAGAAAACTAAGTTATATATCACCGTACAGGTCTACAAGACTTCTGTTTCCTCAGTCCTTGGTCGTTAGGTGTACCTTACCCTTGGGAGTGCTGTTATCCTGGAGTGTGATGAAGCCATCAAACGAACACTCAGGGCTGGGGATTACAGGCCTGGACCTCTGCCACTGGTCGTCTGATACAACCGGGGAGGGGGGAAGGAATATAGATCCTGTACATACAGAGCCTTTGACTTCACTATCTTAGAACAGTAGTTTTGATGACATATCTTTTTTATTAAACTGGATTTCTGTCAGTCGTAGAGAGCAAGAGTTTCTCAAACCTTTTTTAAAGATTTCTTCCAAATTGTATAATTGTTCTGAACTTTAAGACAGTTACAGCACAATAACAACAACAAAGATGTGTTGTTCACCTCTACGTCAGACCGTTCCACAGCCAAACAGGTGTTTGCGACGCTCTGCCCGGCTAAACATTTTACCGTAGTCATGGTAACATCTGCACGGCTTCCTCTGTGTGAGTCTGTCATCATGTGAGAAAGCTGGCTTGTAGAGACACATTTACCCACCCTCCCCTGCTATTGGACTCCTTCCTGTGCCGCCCTTGTCTCCACCCCATGACACATGCAGAAGAAAGAAAGGTTCCAGTTTGGAGTGGGCTGCAGCCAAATCCACAATGCCACTCAGAAAAAGGAGCCGCTTGTGTCATTTTTCCGCTGAGTTTCCACGGTCTGTTTTGACAGGCGATTCCAGCTGAACTTCGGTAAATGGAGGGAAAAACGTTGTTTTCACTCCTTTTCCTCTTTCCACTTTCTCAATTGAAATTCAGGCCATTGAAGTGGGGTGATTTATGTGACCGCCTCAATCCCCCGTAGTACTGTGTTGGTCAAGCTGCTTAAATCAAATCCATTTAAATGATCATTCCCTTCTCACTGAGAAATGACCACCCTTCCATTGAACTGTCCCCACTGTCAATATACATCTTTAGATGTGCCGAGATATTCCATTTATGATACGGTTGAACATGTGAAGAGCTTACGTAAACCTTGTATCATGTTGTAGACACATCGTTTGATGTCTGGAGAATCCTGTACCTGTTTCATGAAAGTAATTTAAGCTTTTCTTATGGGCTGCTCTGATGTCTTAGTGAGCCACTGAACACACAGCCTGTCCTCTTAACTCTGTGGTAAATGTCAAAAACGTTTGATGTACCATGCTCAATAAAGCCCGGGTTCAATTCTCCCTACAGATAGGCCACAGGCATTTTCTGTGCTTCATCCATATTCTCTGAATGTGACCCGCGCTGAAAGGAAGAGTGACGCTGGCCAATCACACGGCTTCCCTCAGAACAGATCAACCTCAGTGAGAGGTGACGGTCAAACAGGGGGAGAGAGAACACCTTTGTGGATTTAATAACGTTTATTGTTACACGGTGTAATGACCATGCACACAGTGACCTGCCTAATGACATCATAGATTAACTCCATCGGGAAGCCTTTGGGAGAGTCCAAAACTATTCCAAAGGTATCGATTCCGAGGTTGGCTGTGAAATTGAACTGTCAGGTGTTCCACCAGCCCTGATATGATATTGATCTCTTGGCGCTTAGCGACCGACAAAGGACTCCGGGCTAGCTGAAACACAGAGACCTGGGGATCGCATACCAGTAATAACCTCTGATTGGAATTTTAAATAGAAATTTGATAAACTTTCTATCCTCTGGTGGATGAGCCACACAGTGGGTGCGCCCGCTCGGTCCTCTTATTGTTATTTTTATATATATTTTATATTTAAATTGTTGTATTCTTAGATTGTTTAGTTCTTAACTTTTGTACTTTTACTTAATTTAAGAATCGTATATGTTTAGTGTTTTTCACCTCCCTGCCACAGTAAATTCCGTGTTTGTATAATATACATGGCGAATAAACCGAATTCTGATTCTGAGAGACTCACCTGCTCTTTGTTCTCGTGACACAGGCTCCAACTGTTCTTGGGCGTCCATCTTACCGACATCAGCGACAACCTAACCCCCCAGTACGTATCGCCACCTTGACTGTGCTCTGAGACGAACACTGATAGGTTAAAATGACCATCAGGACATGTCTTTGACTCCAACATCTCTGAATTCTATGTCTCCAGAGCTGCCCTTTCTGAACAATAGGAGGTGCCTGCAGTCAGCGCTCGGGTCGCTGGTATGTGTGTTCGAGTATGCGAGGCTGTGTGAGTGTCTGTGAGTGTGTGTGTGTGTGTGTGAGAGTGTGTGTGCGTGTGTGTGTGAGAGTGTGCGTGCGTGTGTGTGTGTATGTGAGAGTGTGTGTGAGTGTGTGAGAGTATGTGTGTGTGTGTGAGTGAGTGAGTGCATTGTGGGGAGCACTGAAACCCCTCCTATATCTCCATTTTAATTAGGGTGTCCTCAGCCAAGCCGAGTGGTGTCAGCGAGTGCATGGAAGCAATCAACGCCCCGCGTGGCTGGAGGCACATGCCTTTGATCAGGCCCTGGAGACTGATCCACTCTGACCGGGGGGAGAGGTGTGTGCGGGGCGTGAACCCGCTCCTCCTCCCCATTGCCAGGCCCTGCCGCCAACCCCACAGCGGCAACCTCGACCCCTCCTGGAGAATGGTACACTCCCAACCTCGACCCCTCCTGGAGAATGGTACACTCCCACTCCAGCTACCACAACAATGCTGACTCTGTCTCACTGTACTGTGGCGCCTTTGTTAAGAGACTGTGTGCTTTCTATACGGGCAGTGATGAATATGAAGGTATCAAGCGGGATTTTTGGCACCTTAACTTAAAAGATCTATAAGAACTATGTTTTTCGGTGATGGATTAGATGATAGCTGAAAAATGTACCTCACTAGCTGCAGTCACCGAACCATCATTGAAGCGTTTACAAGCTCCACGGCGAGCATGGGAGTTTTTTATCCCCAGACATTCAGAGATCAATAGGACAGTAACTCATCATTCACCAACGGGGCAGATGAATGAAAAACACAACGGGAGGGAAAGACGATCGTAAATCATCCCTGACTTCATGCGTGGAAACCATTTTGGGCCAAATTATTGTTTCCTGAGACATGTTCCTAGTATTATTTGTCCAGCGTGGGTAACTTTGATAAAGGCTTTTATAGGACTTTCCCTGTGCTCTCTGTTTAACCTCACCAAAATATGCAAAGCTTCAGTCTGTGTTTATATCGTTTTGATGTCACCTGGGGCAACACAGGAGTTAATCCTTAATGGAATATTGTCTGGCTGTGGTAGGATGGCTGTGTGTCTGCATGGTGTGTGTGTGTGTCTGCATGGTGTGTGTGTGTGTGTGTGTGTGATGAGAGTGTGGGTACACGCCAATGTGTGTTTATGTTAGTGTGTGTTAAACCGTTATTCTTCCTCTATAATCATTTGGCATTCCACCTGCTTGTAATACGATACGCTATCAAAGTTTGAATGTTCCTGTGTGTTCCCTGTGTTTCTAATCATCTGATCCGCCCTGTTCCCTCTCCTGAAAGTAATGGAAAGATTCACACAGGGTTCCTTTTCCCTATCATCCGGAATTAGCATAATACTATTTTCTTTTTCGTCTCCATTGTTTTTCCTCTTTCCTTCTCATTCCAGTCTTAGTGTCCTTCTCCCCTGGTGTCTGCAGAGCATGCTGGGTGCTGGAGACAGGAAATATGGAGCACGGTGGCCTCCTAAATACACACACACACACACACACACACACACACACAGAAACAACCACCCCCCACACACACACACAAACACACACATAACCACTCACCCACACACACATTAACACACCCACACACACAGAAACACACCCACACACACATGCTTCTCTCAACATCAGAACTATTAACAGAAGAAGCCGCTCTCACTGCATCTCTTTATCAATCAGAAAGAAGTTTAGTAGAAATACAGTATATTCGTCATTAATTTAACTTTTTGAGCATGGTGCACTGGAAGACTAGAGATGCAGTCAAAGAACGACAAAAGAGGGCATTTTAAATCATTCTCTGATAAGACAGAAAGAAGATGTTATTAAGAATCCTCTCTCATTGATGCTAGCTGCTCTGCTCCTCTCTGTGATGGTAACATCATCATCTCCTTCTCCTTCAAGGAAAAAACATCAGATTAAACTGAATAGAATAGCCTGATATATCACTGTTATAACCAATTTCTTAACTTCTGATAACACTTCTTAATTACAGCTGGGGTATCAGTTAATGTATCATGTAACTGAAATTTTTCATATTTGTAAAAAATCTAAACTGTTTGTATGTTAATAAGCAGGATGTGGACAGTGTACGCCACAGGCAGGTCAGACCAGCAGAACTCCAAGTTAGAGTAAAGCGATTTTAAACCAGGTCCAACGCAGCCTAACTGGGCGCTTTGTTTTGGGTCATTCAGTATACCGAGTCCTTTAGGTCAGGATCTGTAATTGCACGTTAGGACAAATATTCCTCAATTTAATGCCGATCAACACAGCACGCACAGATTGATAGAAGGGGCCTGAAGAGAGAGAGAGCGAGAGAGAGAGAGAGAGGGAGAGAGAGGGAGAGGGAGAGAGAGAATACAGATAGCGAGAGAGAGAGAGAGAGAGAGATGCTCCCCCTCTAAAACCACACTTTCATCCTGCCAAGCCTGTCTGGTTCCCTCCATCTACCAGTTGGAACCTGGGAAAGTTTCAGCTCTGTGAACCCGAGACATGGTAGATGGTTCTACACTGGGAGGTTCTGTTCAGGTTTCCAAACAATAGTAGCATGGAACACTTATGTGTATGTGATGCAGTTCTGTCAGAAATAATTATTTGAGTGCTGCCAATTGTAACACATACTCCCCTGGCACACTGGAGGCCGTTTAAATGACCCGTGTCACACGCGGTTATGTGGGAATCACAGTCATCATCTACTCCGCACACAATGTGATGAACCTTACATGACGTAATTCTTTAAGGTCCGGCCAAATCTACAAGCCAAAATAGGTTATGTTTTCCAAAGTGGAAAAAGTGCAGTTTGAATTCCATGTTGCCAGCCTCAGACAGCTAAACTGAACAGCCTTTAACTGACAACCTTCAATTGAAAACACATTGAGGGAAGCTTCCGAGGCAGTTGTCTTTCATGAAAGAAACGAATAAAAAAATAAAAACATCAGCATAAAGACCGGTCTCCATAGGCTATAGTCTCTCCACACTTGCCAACACAAATTTTGCGAGAGCCCCCGCTGAGAACATCTTGCATTTCTAAAGCCTCCGTTTTGTCCGAAAGCCCCAGATCTCATTACATGTTGTGAAACTATCAATTAACCTCATTAATGCCAGTTGTGCCACTCCCCTACACCCTAATTTCCACACAGGCAAATCCAAAACGAGCACATAAACATCTGCGGTGGCCTCGGCAGACGCTTCCCAAAGCCTGAGGCCCGAGGCCAGACGGACAGACAGACAGTGCCAGACACAGACAGACGGACAGACAGACAGTGCCAGACAGACAGACAGTGCCAGACAGACAGACGGACAGACAGACAGTGCCAGACACAGACGGACGGACAGACAGACAGTGCCAGACAGACAGACGGACAGACAGACAGACAGTGCCAGACACAGACAGACGGACGGACAGACAGACAGTGCCAGACAGACAGACGGACAGACAGACAGACAGTGCCAGATAGAGTTTTCACATCACAGTGCAGAACCTTCACACAGACAGCGCCAAGAAGAGCAAATTGTGCGTGGCAGGAGCTGGAGCGACTACAATGCGGCCCTCTCTCGTGTGCGAGATGAATCGGGTCTGGGAGCCTGCTAGTTTATTTGTGTTGCTGAACTTTATAACGGGGAACGTGCTTTACGCTGACAGAGGGGGTAAAGTACGAGCCAGGGGGAGAATCTTCCAGAACCTTGTGTGTAGGCCTCCCTGTAGCATCGCACCAGCCCCTCTGCCAGAGGTGCAGAGGAACAACGTCATGTCGGTCGAGGACGGAAGCTCCTTTGAAGCTCCTGATCCGCAACAAAACTCAAACACTTCATCCTTCACCACCGATACTTTTTCTCATGAGCAATCCAGAGGAGAGCAGCTAAGAATAACATCTATTGACGTAGCACAGCACACGACTGGAAATCAGCGACGCATTTGACCATTCGGACAGTAAATAATTACAGCACGGGTGACCTCATGTTATGAGCTACAAGCCAACCCACCTGTAATCTCCCTCAGACACACCACAGCAGACGCATCTGGCTGTGGTTTCTAGAAGTCAGGGGGTCAACTTCACAAACACAACCAGAACACGCTTCCGATTCATCCGGACACGACGCGCCGCTGCCTCTCCCTGACTCCCTGCACCCTGACTGACACGTGGGAATTGAAACCCAGGATCTGTCCCAGCAGGGGGCTGGCTTCTCTGTGTCTTGTCTTGTCTCTCTCCAGTCTGTGATCTCACCAAGGCCTTATCTCTCAGACCATACTGTCCATTTCTTCTCTATTCGCTCCATGGCTGTCATCGCAGGCAGAGGGAGATGGCACCTTCATGTCACCTCCCCAGGAAGGAGACTGGCACTGTCACACGCACACACTCTCTCACACACACACACTCACACCAGCACAGGTACACACATGCACACTCACACACACACACACACACTCACACCAGCACAGGTACACACATGCACACCCACACACACATGTACACCCACACAAATAAACACACACAGACATTAAACACACACCTCGATGTCCACATCCCCATTACCGGCAACTCTCCTCCTTCTAGAACCCTCGGCCTAAATCGCCCGCAGGACTGGAAGTTTGTTTCCGTGGAGACCACTTTAATCAGAAGGACAGGAAGAGAAAGGTCACAGTTGTATTGGACCCATGCACCGCCTGAATGCAGCCAAGTCATGCCGTCATGCGAGTGGATCGTTCAAACCTGATACGTAGCCTTGTCTGGAAACAACCGCCTGCTGTGCTCAAAACTCCGTTTATGAATGAAGTACTTTTAATTCATAATTCATATCCTCTTGGTCCTGAGTGATTTACAACCATGGAAATTAGGCTTCCTTCTATGATTTATTTGTACTCTCTAATCTCAGGATTACATCTATGAACCCACTTGCCATCCTCAAGCTGATCACTTGCTGGAGTCCAGGAATCCCAAGCAAAGTGTTACATTTTTGGGGAAGTTCAGAAACAGACATTTTATGCTGTTTAACTCCTTAATCAATACTCATTAAAGAGGCTTACTTTCTTGTTTTATACAGTAGTGGAAGACCATGTGGTACTGACCGGAGCCGAGTACAGTTTCTGTTCAAATATCTCCCTGACAGCCAGATGGGATGTATATCAGCTCAAGTGATGTAGAACCGAGAAAACAAGGAGGGAAAAGACATTCCTCGTCTGCAATGGGGTGAAATCCTCCAAGCCCTGCGTGGAAACCTCAATACTATTTTCCAAGCCCCTCTGTTTTGATAAGCTGTTTACTGAACACGAGAACCACATTCGGTAATTCCAAAATGCCATCGCCAGAGAATAACAGTGGCCCTCGTTGTTTAATCAGTTTACTCGGAACTTAAATGCACAACTTGAGAGATAAATTTAAGTTAAGTTGTAAAGTTCAGGCTTTTTTTTTTTTTTGCAAATGGAAAACATGAAAAACGCATACTTAATTCCTGTATTTTCTTGATTTTATTGCTTGTGATCTTTCCACTGAGAAATGAGTCCTGGCCACCTACCCTGCTGTTTATTTTTGCTAGCTGATTAGCCTGCGTGGTGGAGAGACTGCAGTACTGGGGGGGTGAGGGGGTGGTTGTGGCTGAGAAGACGGTTGAGTTGATCGACAGACCTGGAAGCGACGTGACAGAAAGCGTGTGAGGAGAAATGGGGATTACTAAGGATTAATGTAGCGCTGGCTACAACTGCACTAGCATACACCAGATTAGCGCCCTGTGTCGGCATCAGCCACAGACCACTGTGAGAACCTGACGGCTAACCCCAGGCCCGGCTGTGAGTCGGGTTACCTGCCGCACCCTCCTGCACGCTGCTCCTCACCCACCACATCCTCTAACCGTGTGTCGTGCCAACCGGCAGGACTGGAATCACGCACGATCGCTGTTATTACCGCTGAACACAACCCTCCCTGGCCATGTGCCGGCACACTGGGTGAAGACCACAGTGTCGGCTTCTCCTACATTACCACTCACTTTCTCGCATGCTCAGGCCTCGGAGATCTCCCCGAATAGAAGCAGACGGTGTGACTGGGATCTGGAGGGACGTGGAGCCAAGCCGAGCTCTTTGCTGTGGGTTAGGGTCTGAGGGAAGGGTTCGGGCTCCGGGGCTGGCGGGGGCCGAGGGGGTGATAATGCAGAACGGATGCCCGTCTGCCATGGCGGGACCAAGCGCACACCCCAGGGCTGCTGATGAAGGCCAGATGGAGGGGCAGCTGGTTTGGGTTTTTGGGAGGGAGGGAGAAGGAGACGGGGCGTCGCTGGAAAATGGTTGTGTGTGTGTGCGTGTGTGTGTGTGTGGTTTTCAGGGAGGTGTAGACAGGGTGGAGGGGAATCCCTTGCGTGAAGGTGAGGAGGAGATGCGATAACTCCCGAGTCTCTGCACCTTTCAGTCAGGCTAGCGCCGAGGCGCTTGGCGTGTCGAGCTAGCTTCGGCGGCCGTGTTTGCTCCTCGCAGAGGACCGTTTGGTCCAGTGGCTCGGGAGAAGTGCTCTGGATCACCACACATTGGTAATTGAGTCAAAACATCCATCTGTCATTCCAGTCCTAGCCCTGTGTCCTGGTGAAGCCCTAATTAAAAGGCCACCTGATCCATTGTCTGTCGCTGGCACTGAAGCCAACCCAGCAGAACCACCCAGTAGAACCATGTGCCTGTCCCAGATAGGCCCGTCGTGAACCACCTAGCGAGGGATAACATCTCCGTGGGAAGCACTGAAAGTGGATCTTGTATGTGAACCACAGCCAAACCTTCAGTACATCAATACTGGCAACACACACCCAGGCCTTTCAAGATGGCCGCTTTTTTCCAAGCCACAGACGAGGTCGATAGCACACGCACATATAATGTAGTCGGTCATCAATCGGTCCATCGTTTAATTTGGGTGATTGGCTCCAAGTGGATGGGTTCTCCCCAGCATCCCTGTGTCTCATCTTACTGCTCCTCTCTCCCATCCGGCCGAATCCTCCGCACACAGCTCTACACGGCCCCGTTTGTCATGCGTGCAACCGCAAACCGCAGCTACGGACATGGTGGATGTTTCTTCCCGACCATGTGAGGGAAAACACAAACAGTCTGGCTGAGAGAAAGCAAAGCGGCCTATCAAAACACGACAAGCAGACGTTAGATTCAACCAGGGCATCTCCTTCGGCAGCGTCTCACTCATCTGAGAACGCGAGCCAGGACCCGCCTAGGGAGACCCACAGGATAATACGCACGGAGCCAGGATGCGCGTCGGAACGCCGGGATCGTTCTGAACAGCGGCGGGATGAACAGGTGGCTGAGCGGTTAGGGAATCGGACTAGTAATCTGAAGGTTGCCGGTTCGATTCCTGACCTACCCTGTACTTACTGTAAGTCGCTCTGGATAAGAGCGTCTGCTAAATGACTAAATGTAAATGTGATGAACAGACGCGTCTCGGGCCTGTGGAGGAGACGTCTGTCTGTTTGAAGCCCAGCGTGCATGCATGTGCACATACATACACACGCCCACGCGTTCTTCTCTGGGCGTTCTACATTCACTCGATGTTGGTTAACCCGCCCCGTTCCCATCCCTCTGGTATCATCTGCGAGGTGCTTTTTTTTTCTTTCTTTATGGCGAGATGCAAATTTCTACCATTTGTGAATATCAATAACATCTGGCTGACTTCCCAAGGAGTGAGGTTGTGTGTCTTGAGGCCATGCCAATCACAGCTAAGCTCCTATGAATAAAGATGGCTTACACACAACCACTTCCTCTCCTCCTCACACTCCAGGACTAATTGAGACGGAGGCGAACCCTCTTTTTTTTTTTTTTTTTACCAAGAATGGAGGCACAAATCCTGATGGATGAGTATTTCTGTGTGTGTGTGTGCGTGTATAAATCTGTTCGACTGTTTGCGTGTGTCTGTCTGTGTGAGTCTGTGGGTGTGTGTGTCTGTCTGACGATGTGTGTATGTGTGTGTGTCTGCATGAGCTTGCGCATGTGTGTCAGCCTTTGGCGGTCGGATGAGATCTGTAGCAAGCTTTTGGGGGGGATCAAATCGAGGTCCTCTTATGTGATTGTAATTGTGGGATTAACCCAGTCATCGCCATGGTGATGGGGGTGTAGTTTGTCTGTCTCGAGAACCAGACTCAATGGAGGTCAATCGGTCCAAAGTATGAAAGAAAAGTAATTATTCAATTATCCACCACAGCAAAGAGATGGGAAATCAGTTTAATATGTTAAATGCCAGTGGTCACGTGCATGTTCATGAATGTTAACCTATTTAACCTGCACTGTCTATAATGATCAGGCCTTCCAATAAGGGTTTTCTTGGTTGGGTGGCCTTTCTGTAAATATTTAATTTGTATCACCATGTGTAAATTGTACTTGCTGTACTCTATGAAACCTGCAGTCCATTGCTGTCTATTATGATCATACAGAACTAATCAGTGAAATGTGATTACATTGTATGTTAACGTCTCAAATGATATTTTTAGTGGCCAAGCAGAAAAGCATTATACCTTCATGTTAGCTGGAAAATGTTCTTTACTGTAAAAGTATCAACGCAATCTCACAGGCATGAAGTTCATGTTGAACTATGCTTGTTCATCCACGATTCGGATCAATGGCCCTTTGATGTGAGATTGGGTTAAATAACCGCGTGACACAGACATTCAGACTCAAAGCAAAGACCTTGACTTCACAAGCACCGACTGGTTCCACATAGTGAGGGTTCACCTGGCTCAAACATCTCACATCTGAACACATCTGCGTGGGATCAGATCTCAGTGAAGTGTGTAAGCTTGTTAACCCGGCACCCATACATGATGATGCAAACCCTCTGCTGTCAAAGATGCATACAGCTCTGCCTAACAAAAGACGCTGAGAAAAAGAAGCTCATCTGGGAAACTATCCTCCCGCTCCAAGGCCACCCTCGGGCGGCTGTTGTTTGTCGAGCATCCATTACATGTGCATGTCCTGCTCTGTTTGCAGTGACTGGGAGCCAACATTCCCCTTTCTTCTCCAAAAACACGGGACCGGATTGATAAGGCCCAATGATAACAAAGACAGAACATGCTGGTGTGCGTGGATGTGTGTGTGGATGTGTTTGTGTGTGTGGATGTGTTTGTGTGTGTGGATGTGTTTGTGTGTGTGTGGATGTGTGTGTGTGTGTGGATGTGTTTGTGTGTGTGGATGTGTGTGTGTGTGGATGTGTTTGTGTGTGTGGATGTGTTTGTGTGTGTGGATGTGTGTGTGTGTGTGGATGTGTGTGTGTGTGTGGATGTGTGTGTGTGTGGATGTGTGTGTGTGGATGTGTGTGTGTGTGTGGATGTGTGTGTGTGTGGATGTGTGTGTGTGTGTGTGGATGTGTGTGTGTTTGGGGGAGGGAGGGGGTTACTTTATTTTAGTAACAAGTATTCCAAGATCAATCCATATCAAGAGAGCATTTGATCTATAATTCATGGTGCATGCTCTATAATCTGGATCAAAGTAGACAGACCTACAGTATCAGGTCTGCTGTTAAATTATAACAACAATTCATGAGCTTATGAGACAGTTTATATCAAACACTGTGCAGAACAGTGCGTTTAACAGCCAACAACAGTATACTCGTACATACTAATAAACCCATTTGTGATGAGTCAATATCATAATGTTGCATGAAAAGGTTTGAAAAGGTTCCAGGAACGATTTGGAGGGCGACTGACGTTTTACCATTACAAATCAGTAGAACAATTGTAGGGAGAGGGGAGTTATTAAAATCACTGATATGGATTCCACTCCTTAGCATGGAAGACATTGCTTAGACGCAGAACTGAGATGAAGAATAACAACTCTGACCAGCTTTTTACCTGACATTTAACTGGAATTAACTTAACATATTACCGCACAGCTCATAAAATGAATTTTCTTTCGATCAAGTACCCTCCTGCCCATATTTCTGCTGCTTAGATAAGGTCAACTGTCAGCCAGTAATATTTGCTGAATAATATAGATACACAACAAGCAGAGAATCTTGTGGGATTTTTTTCCCCAATAAGGTCTACAGACCATGACCTTTATTTTCAATGCTTTAATATGGTTACTCTAGCACAGTAGGGTTTTTCTATGCTTCCCCAGTTATGATATGCAATATATTCTTTCATTCGATTTTCATTGTGTTTTCCTTAGTTAGAGTGGAGGAGGGCAGAATGAAAAGCTTTTTCTTTCTTCCTCCAAGATGATCTCGATGTGACTTTTCGGTGGATTTCTATTTTCCTTCCAGGGTTAGATTTTATTTGTTCTTTTTTTTCTTCCTTTTTTCCTGGACTCCCTGCTCAGGGGGTGGGCCAAAGACAACAGAGATGGGGAAGGGGCTCAATGTGCTGGGTGTCCATTTGAACCCCACTGCTACAGTGCCAATTAGGACAGTCCAAGAGACGAGAGGAGGAGGTGTGTGTGTGTTTCTAGTTGGCGTCAGTGTGCATGCTCTATTAAACTTCATAGTCCACTGGTGTGAAGGTCAAAAAAGGAGAAAGTGATACCTATAGGCACCGTTGTAGACCTATCAAAGACTCAAGATTCTCTCTCTCTCTGTCTGTCTGTCTGTCTGTCTGTCTGTCTGTTCAGAGATGGTCATACTGTCCAGGAACGTGAAACAGTGGAAAAACAGACTGGACAACCAGGTCAGCTATGTGGGGAATGACAGCTGGTCAGACGGACCAAAACGTCCTCTTTGATGTGGTATGAACCAGTGGGAGACGCTTCCTGTATAAATATAAATCAGAGCAGCATTCCATGCGTTATCATTTTATGACCCCATAATCCTGGGGAATTTATAGCCTTGTCATCCCCTCAGTCAAACGAGGAGATCTGAAAGAGACGTGGATTATTCTCACAAATCGGCCTCCTGTGAGATACCTATGAATCAATGCAACGGTGAATGCTGTTGCACAGACTTTATTTCAACTGGCAGTGCAATTTGAGTTTTGACAGGAAACACACCCCTTCCCACTATTCTCATGGACTAATTCTTTATGTATAGAAGACACCTCAGCTCACCACACATGTACACACACACACACACACATACAAACATATGTCATGTACACACACACCTTGGAAAATGTACATACATTTACATTTAGTCATTTAGCAGACGCTCTTATCCAGAGCGACATACAGTAAGTACAGGGACATTCCCCCGAAGCAAGTAGGGTGAAGTGCCTTGCCCAAGGACACAACGTCATTTGGTTTGCACAGCCGGGAATCGAACCAGCAACCTTCTGATTACAAGCCCGATTCCCTAACTGCTCAGCCATCTGACTCCCATTATGTAACTGTGCATGCACACACACACAAAAACATACCGTATGCACACACACACACCCCCACCGTACACTATTAGAATGTTCTGGCATTTGCATGCTGCCGGCCTGTAACGCAGCAGAGTGGAGTGGAGCTATCCTCCGGAGGTGAAGAAACCCTGACACGCCGTGATTGCCAGCTGACAAACTTCTGATGGCTCAGAGAAAAATGAAATTACCTTGCCCCCGCCTGGAGAGATTACTACCTAACCACACACACACACACACACCTGCATGCACACACCACACACACACACACACCTACGGTGCACATTCAGCCCTCCCTGCACCTGTCAGATCACAGTTGAGAGAAAATACCTGAAATAAATAAATATATTTATATTGAATTGGAATAAAATCAAAAATGGCAGAGTGTTATAATTCCCCTGCGTGGCCTTGGCAGACCGGTGAGAAATGAAGGCGAGGACATTAATTTTCACAGTGTCAGGAGAGCCCTAGGAGAGGCACTGGGGAGTCATCTGACACTACTGATCACCATTGCCCCCCCCTGCCTCACACACACACGCACACACACACACACACAGGGGAAGATAATACATAACAAGCCAGCACTGTGAACATGTCCCTTCACACTCACTGTCTCCATGTCAGGCCTCTGTCATCATGGCCAAGAGGCTTTCTAACCTTCTGAAAAAAGGGTAAATAAAAGAATAATGAGTCAAGTAAATCAATAAATAAAGATATATCTTGTGAAAGCCACACAGGGAAAGGCACGGGTAAATGACCAAGGTCATTTGTTAGCGGTGTGTTTTTGGGCATGGTGGACAGTAAATCTGTATAAAAGAAAAATATTTCTGTGGACTGCAGATTTAGAAACCGTAATAATGTCTTAATTTAACTGTTTCTTGTCATGTTTTTTTGCAACTACTAAATAGGCTACTAACAGACCAGCAGTGTTGGAGAAAGACACCAGGAACATCCTTGATCATAAGCTTAATTTCATTATGTGAAACATCCAATTAAGCACTGAAAATGTATGGAAAAAAGCACATTTACATTACATTTACATTCAGTCATTTAGCAGACGCTCTTATCCAGAGCGACTTACAGTAAGTACAGGGACATTCCCCTGAGGCAAGTAGGGTGAAGTGCCTTGCCCAAGGACACGACATCAGTTGGCATGACCGGGAATCGAACTGGCAACCTTCGGATTACTAGCCCAATTGCCTCACCGCTCAGCCACCTGACTCCCTCCAATGAATGTTAAACAGGTTTGACTCTCTGAAACTGACATGCTAAGGCCTATTTGACATGAAATCCAGTTTGTGTACTCAGGCAGAAATACTGAAGGCTTTCTGTGAATATTGTTGAATAAATCGCTATCCAAAAAAGGTCAAGCCATGTGCCTACCAGAGCCAGTGATGTAACACAGACAACTTGAAAATGTGTGACGGTATCACTACCTCTCTGCCAGTTCATTGTTGAGTTAAAAAAGTACTTTAAAAGGAAACATGCACAATGCGCTTCACACCATCCCCAGTCAGATGTATAAAATGTTTAGAGAACATTTCTCACGCTGAGCCTACACGCTATTTCCTACATGTTTTCCACTCTCACTCTCTCCCTGACTCAAGCTCATTAATTAAACATTATAAATTCAGACATATCCTTTTGTTACGTGTTTTTTCCCTCTTTTTCTTCCTCCCTCCTTGATTCATTTCCCTTCACCACAGCCGCCTTGCACTTCCCTCTGTACTCTACTTTACGTGTTATGAGATGTGCAGGGGGTAGAGAAACACATTGGGGGGATAATACCACTTTGTAGTCGCAGCAAAGCCCCCCCCAACCCTTCCTCCTCCTCCTCCTCCTCCTCCTCGCCTGTTCTTTCTCACAGGCTCGAGGACCGCATCTCCATTTTTCAGCTGAAAATAATAGGCTCTAACAGGAACCTGGGGAGGCAGACCATGGCCTTCACTTAGCGGGCTCTTTTTAATCGCCTGAGAAAAGCCGCGGCCCCTTTCCTGCCGGCGATTCCTCACCTGCGACACAAAGCCGCGGCCGGCTGAAAGGAAAGAGGCTGCGTCTCGGTTCGACGGCCTACAAAGTGACACACGGGCGCTAATAACCACGCGAGCTAACGTCACGGTTGTTCTGAAATGAGGAACACGGCTTGTTTGATTTTTTTCGGGGTTGCTTTAGCTTTTCGTTTTGCATAGCAACGTCAGTGAAAACCATTCTTTGTTTGCTCGCCTTTAAGTGGTGCTATGTCGATTCGGTATTAGTCTTGAATAAGTGTGGTACTCTGATCCCACTATGGTCTCCGGTGTGAGTAGCCTACTGTATGCTAGTGTGTTGTTGCAATAGTGATGACTCCTAAGAAGTGTGCTTGTTTGGTTTATATTAGCCTACCATGCTGATTCATTCTCCCCACGTCTACAAGTTTGTTTTCCCCCTTACTCTTCTCAAACTTGAAAAACAAGATAGTTTTCAAAAGCTTTGAATGTGCGAAAACACTTTAATGCAGCATTAGCTGTTTGTGCTCGCTTCATTATAAATGTCAGTCCACATTCATGCTCCATTGTGGTAATGATTCAACAAGAAATCACATCAATAAAGTATTTTGAACTCGCCTAAGGCGTTGAATACAGCATAATTCCTCTCAACACAAACACAGAGTATTTAGCTTAACCGTACACATTATTTGCCTCTAATCCTCTTCTTTTCAAACGAGAGGGCCATCAGCATCTACAATGTCATCCTGTTGTATGCATTGTGACTGCTGTGGTGTACTAATCTGTCTTTGTTGTGTGGAAAATGATGCCAGCCATAATTCACTCCAAAGGCCCCCTGCCTCCCAGCGATTGACTAATGGCTGTTTCCTTGAATGCTGAATGAAAAGAGACAACATGCTGGAGACGGAGAGCAGCTCCACACAGTGTCGCCACCGAGGCCTCTGCTCCCCAACCTGCGGCAGGGGACGACCTCCTGTTTTGAGAACTTGTGTTCCTGACTGTAGGTACCGACGTTGCTGTGAAGTCCTCACGTTTAGAACCAAACAGGGGTGAAACGGTCTTAGATGATCAGAGGCAAGGCTATTTCACATCCATTGCTGAGTGCGTTTGGGATGAAATGGTAACGTACGTCCAGAGGCAATCCTTTGAAGCTCATTTACTCCATAGGCGGTTCTAGTGATTTGGGGGCCCTGGGCAGACACTGGTTGAGGAACCTAAATAATGTATTTCTTTACCTTCTGAGCAATAACAACAACAACATTTGAACATACCTTCTTCCGTTATGCTTGACTGGAAATGCCGGTTTCCAAGACACTTGCATTGCTGCCCCTTTCTGAAGAGAGTAAATCAACAAGTTGAAAAATTATTTAAATAAGGATATTTGCTGCCATATCAGCACAGTAAGTCATGTTGTTCAACTACAGTGAAGCACCAACTTGTGGTGTTCAAGTGTTTCTAAATGATGATCAATGCATTCATTTACCTTGATTTCTTGTAGATTTTTCTCCCTCTTTAAATGTCCTTGTTCTGGTGGTGCTTATTTCTATCTCTTTCTCTCTCGTTCGTGATGATAGTCCATAGTGCTTTCTTCATGGCCTGTCGATGTCAAATCGTCTTCATGAATAGAGCAGCCGTAAGCTATTCACATTAGTAGGCCTAGTACTAGCCGCAGCCGCTAAACTACTAGGCTACTATTGCTAGCTAACATTGTTGGCATAAGAAACAAAAAAAAGTGGTCACCTTTGGGAGGGTGGCCACAAACAAATAAAAGGTTTGTTTTCCTCTTTCTTCCGTCTTTTTGATGCACCGCTAACATAGTATAATCGTTTCATAATTTCATAATATCGTCAAAGTCTCAAATCTGTCGCTCTTACGGTAGGCTAACTGATAAAGCTACATAACGTACACATTATGCAGGGCTGAGAAACATTATGGGCTGCCAACTCTCACGCGGTGGCCGTGAGACACACGCATTTCAACGCTCTCACGCCACATACCAAATCTCACTCCAAACTTTTTTGAAAAGTTGGCAACCCTGCACATAATATGAGACAAATCATTTGTGCAAGATAGGGGGATTTGGGTTTGTTGAATGATGTAAGGGAAGGTAGGATATAAGTTGTTCACATGTTTGGGAGAAACATAAATATGAAAAATAACATACTGTAGGCTACTATATTGAATATTTGTGTACATAGTATTTAGAATTTTCAATGGGGCCCCAGTCATTCTGGCGGCTGCATACTTTGCCTACTGTAACCTCTACACAACACACCACACACTCTAAAAGTTGTAGTCACTCTCTTTCTCTTCAAAATGAATTGTTTACATTCTGTCTCATCGTTCTGTAACAGAGCAGAAAAAAAAAAACCTTAACTGATGAACAGCAGATGTTCGTGGAGCATTGATTTGGGATGTCGAGTTCTGTTCATCCAAAAGAGAAACCAATTATCCTCTCCAGTATCTGCACTCCATTATCATAATTGTATTTGCAGATCACCATGATGACTTAGCACAGGTGTCAGAGTGATTAGCTCACCACAGGTTCAGAGAGTGAAGACTCATCATATCGTAGTAGGTAGCTTGGGTAAAAAAAAAAACGCCAGATGCCATTCTGCTATTCGATGACATCATGTCTTGGAAGTGTGAGTTTGTTGGTTCATCTGGGGAGGGAGTTGAGCTGGCCGGACATCATTGACTTCCGGAGAAGATGGGACATACGTAAGGAGATGCCCGTGTGTTAGAAGAAGTGATTAGTTATCGGATCGTCTTGTGAAACTGAAGAGCAGATTGTAAAAAGTGAACGGGTATCCATCAACACCTGTGAGGAATGGGTCTCTCTCGGTCTCTCTAACCACTTCCACAGTCCTCTCTTCCACAGACACACACACACATAGATTGGACCACCCATCAACCATACTTTCACACTAATTCATCCCCCCCAAACACACACACATTCATACATACACAGTTCCCTGAAGAAAAAAGACTTTTTGGGGAATTTCAGAGATCTCCCATCTGTGTTTCCTCAGCCGGCTGCATCTCTAATCCTCTCTCTCTCCAGCTCCAACCCACACTAATATCCAGAGAAAGTACAAACAGGGATGTTTTGGTTTCTAGTTTAATAATAGCCTCATGTATGGCATGGCTAACACACTTGTAAGGATTTCAATATATTTGATAAGTGATTTACTGGTCCTTGCCAGAGAGTGCCAGGTCCTGACAGATTCCAGTCCAGCCGTTCCCCTCCCTCCCTCCCCTCCTCCCATTGGACCAGACTCCATCCAGCTCACAGACCAATCAGTGTGCATAGTCCAGGCCTCACTGTACTGTCCTATTTCATTTCCGCATGGATTTATAGGATGGAAAGTCACACTGACCCCTTAACACCATCCATCTGCTGCTGGCTCTCTGGGTGTTTGTGTGTCAGTCTTGAGTGAGTCTATTACTATGTGTGGGCCCAATATGGTTTGTATATCTGTGTCTCAAAGCACGTTAGGTTGTAAAAAATGACTAATTATTGAGTGAAACTGAAACTACGCATGTGTCAAATCTGCAAACTAATCAAGAACTCTTCTTCCCAGCATGCACCTCTGTCAACCCTAATCTGAAAGGGTCCAGGATTTATCTGGGATGGGAATCGAGTGGAGAGAAGAAAAAGGATTTATCCTCTCCAAATGAAGCAGGAGATTTGACACTGACCACATGTGGACGATTACATAAAAGAATGATTCTTCTTCTTAGCTTTTGTCCTTCAAATCAGTTTGAACACTTAGCCTTTTCTGTGTGAGACGAATACAAAAAAAGTGATCCTGTTTAGATTAAACTGAAGGAGATTTAGCTTGTATCCTTTCAAAAGTGTCCTTTTCACAAGGACCAGATTGGTGAGATAGTATTGACCTTCTTTCTCAGACCACTGGGATGCTCATTATTCTCAGAGCCTATCTTATTACCCACTTCTCCTACACTTATTGCCTGCCGCGATTTCCTTCTTCCCCCATCTTCCTCCACTGTCAATCCCAAAGCCTCTAAACCTGGTACCGCTCCCCACACCCTCCCTCCAGGATCAGAGTTGGTTGGAGCCGGAGAAAGGATAGGTGTGGATTATTAGTTTCAGTTCCTCACAAGCGCCCCTAGGGAGACTTAGTTCTCCAGACATCCTGACAGAAGCATACACTACTCCCAGGCCCTGGCTGGCCTTTACTGCCTTGCCAAGTAGGGGATTATTCCTGTGGAGAGGCGGCACCATGACAGCGGGCTCTGCCCACATGAGATGAGCTTTCTCTGGGGTAATGAGGGAGACGGTCTGGCCTGAGTGTGGAGGGGGATGGAGGGTCTGCCAGCAGCATGCTACCACTGTGACCTCCACTCCCCTCCTCCACAGGTGAAAGGCCACGGTGGGCTAAGTCCCTGCGGGGGGGGGGGGGGGGGGGGGGGGGTGTCGTCTCCACAGGGGGTGGGATGTCTCCGTGGGGGCAGAAGTTACAGGGTTTCCCTGGACCTCCATCAGTACCGTGGCGGGCCAGAGCCTCTCAGTGCCTCGGAGGGACTGCTTCAGGATCTGCACGTGCAGGAACCCGATCAGGATATCCTCCAATGTCATTTGTTTGCACGTCAAATATTGGGACGGTGTCCAAAGCCATTACAACAAACAGATGCGGCCTGTCTACTGAGACAGACTTAGGTGGATTCCAACTCAATGCAGAGATGGAAACGGATTTATGCTACTGCATTATTCAATAAGCTGAGATCGGATTTTTATACATTCCAGCTCCTTACAGTTGTTAAGCATCGGTATACTCAGAGATCATGGAAGCACGGAAGACTTTGACTCTGTGATGAGAGCTTAATTCTCTCATTTGTCTAAGAGTGTGTCGAGAACTGAGAAGACAAAAGACATATCGCGATTGTCGCGGATTGTCGTACAATTCTCTCCAGGCGAAAGGTAAACAGCTAGTCATGCCTCCAAGGTGATGTAGATTACCTGCAGCTAACCTGAAGATATGCCAACTCCACAGCACTTCTGTACTGACGTTCTTCAGCAGTGTTCTGGGGACGGCGGTATTCTTTTTATTATGACATCACAGTGTGAAGAGATCCCAGAGTAAAGTCTTAGAAAGGTCAAGCGCCTTGGTGGGTCGGAGAAAAAACTTTTTTTTTTTTTTTCATCCATGATTGATGATGATCTGCTTGCAAAGCTGCAAGGATCAGTGTATGGAAAAGACACTGAGAGGTCACACGCATAGATGCACACACACACACACACACACACACACACACACACACACACTCCACCCAAACACACACTCCACACACACACCCACACACACACACACACACTCATGAAACAATGACTTCTGCTGGGAAAAGATTTAAAGATCACAGAGTAGGCTAACAATTTAGGTTGTTGTATAGCAATAATAGTCATTAATAAGGATGGTACATGTAATCTTACAACCTAGCATGTTGTATGCAGCATGGTAAACGATTGTTCAGGATTGAGGAGTCTTAGATTCTGTAATTTCTGAGAGTGGATGCTGTGAGTGTTCCAAGGCCCCCTACCATCCCACAGGTCATGTTAACCTTCTCTCTAAATTATCAGACATTGTAATGAGTCCTGCTACAACACAACCAAGTGCCTAGCACACCTGTCAGTGAAGTGCTCAAACTGTGCCTGAGAAGATCTAGTTGGGTAATGTAAGTAAGTACATTCATTAGCTTAATTACTAATAATATGATGGCAGATCCGGTATTATCGCAACGTTGTTTTGCTATACTATAGTTCATAAAGACGTCAGATGGTTGATTGATTTCATTTCGATTTTGGTTTGCTGTATGAAACATTGATCGTCGTTGCAATTCCCCCGCTGTCTCTGCTCAGCTTGCGGCAATGCAAAACAACTCAGATCGGGTTATATCGATCCTCAAAACACGTCCCTAGATGTATGTTTTTCAAATTGTCGCAACTGACGAACGAGAGGACCATAACCGTATTGACGTTTCTTGAGCACCCCCCATTTCGCATACTCCCTGACAGATGCCGTATTAAACGCCAATGTACAAATTTATGCGGCATAAATCGCTAGGCTAACAAGACAGCAATAAACAGCTTGTTGACTGCTGAGTGCTTATTTGCATCGAGCAGACAGGGACTTTAAAGAGGCCCTTCAAAACACCCAACCCCTCCACGTCAAGCCGAACGGGGCGTCGCTGAGGAGGACATGAGACGCTCGCTCACTAAGTGTATCGTTTTTCTCTGTCCTCCCATGGTTGACCTCAAAGCCCTGTTTGGTTATTAGGATGGATTCAGACTCAATGACTTAAGTCGCCACGTGTGTACTCTACCTGTCTGCTGCCGGATTAAATGGAAACGTTAACAAGTTTAGCTAGGCGTAAATATTCATGAGGGGCTGGGATGAGTGATGTGGTTGTCACTCAGGTTAAATGTTGAGCTTGATCATCGATGAACCTGTCAGATGCAAGATGAGGCTACAGGGGAAGAGGTATGCACAGGATGTGATTGGACGTGACTAATGCCGGCAGTCAGACACGTGTGTGTGATTATATACGGTCTTTTTAAACCTCCACAGATACCCATAGTGTATGTCCCTACCATGGAATACAATCCAGGTCAGTATTGTTGGACAGTGATGCTGTACAGTAAATACTGCCAGAAATTGTGTGTATTTTGGGGGTGTCGTGTCGCTGGGCAAATGTTGCCTTTATCCTTTATTTGGACTTTGTGTCATGGAGAAGAAAAAAAATACTACCAAAAATATTGAGGCTTTAAAAAATGTATAATGTTTGATTACTGTTCAACTAATGCTGGTTGCTTTGTTGATACTGGTTATTTCAGTTATACACTTTACTGTTGAGCCGGATCCAGTTTTGGTTGGTTTTTGGCTCCACATCTCATAGTCACGGATCATCACAGCTTTTTATCCATTTAGACCGTAATGGAAATAATCAAATAGGAGGAAAGGAACAAAAGAGAGAGGGAGGGAGAGGAAAATGTCACACAGCTGTGGATAACATCAGAAGTTAGGTGGAGAAAGGTGGACAGTCAGAAACACTGGTCTGAAAGCATTCCAGTCTGTCATCACAATGTCCAATGATTTACACAGAACAAGCTCACTTCCTTCCTCCACATGTAGGATACGCTAGCACACACTGCGACGAAAGATACCCAAACAGCAAATACACAGGTGCAGCAGTTAGACAAAAGACCCCTGACGAATGTTCCCAAACCCTCTAAGGGTCTCTATACAGGTTGCCTCTAAGTTATAGTATCCCCTTGTGAATACACAATGCACTGTTTGGCGCTAATATGAACTCTTAACAGGAAATGCTGCTTGGTGCTTGTTTTGGATGGCTTGATGGACAGGTGTGGCTTAATGTGAATGCTAATGGAATAGTCATTGTGCTACTTCCTGTAAAAAGCCCCCTAAGGGACGAGAGTGGGTGCTCTTATCTGAATGGGCCAGTGGCAGAACCAGGAAGTGACCTCACCACCCAAAGCTGCGCTGATAACCTACTTCCATGCACATGCGAACGTGTGGGCCCACACAAAAGCACCCACAACACAACAAGCACGATCCAGCCACCTATAAACGTGAGGTAATTATTTTATTTGGCACATAGACAGCCGTGCTTTGATTGAATAAAACATGCACGCTCACTCTAGTGCCTTTTGTGCTCACTCTGGGAAACATGCTAGCTTTAATTGTGTAATGGTTTAAGTCAGAGGGCACCATTGAGCAAAGCAAGTATCCCACATTCTGATCTTCTTGTCACTTTGGTGACAGAATACAAATTTTTTGTTTGACGAGAACTCCATTATGGAAGAAAACCTTTCATTCCGTGACATTACGAACGTGTGAATGTAGCACCGCTTTCCATACGGTGCCCTCTGCAAGAAAAGGTAGCTTTTTTTTCTTTTTTTGAGGTTACCAATGCGTGGGTTGACTGGCTTAGTCTGAATGCGGCTCTTCAGGGATCTATTATGAAACCTGAGAAGCGACTGTGTCACAATAGGCTGCACTAAATAGAGAGGTGACACTGGCCACAAGCAGAAGTGTTCCCATTCAAAGATAAACCTCTTGCACTCTGTGGGCAATAATCTCCGTCTCCACAGGTGATAAACCCGGGGCTATGATATGACTCTCACTCCCAGTGACAGCTCACATCAGCCTGTCTGATAACACACTGATTGGAAAATAAATAAAAAAAAGTCCACTTCACAGATATCAACAAAATGCAGCAGGATATTTGGTCACGTTGTTAAACAGATCGCGGTTCGTTTCATGAATGGTTGTCATTTTAAGATGCGATCTGCCGGAACAGCTAAGCCATCCAGTATATCTAAGCATGACACAACTTGGTGTGCTTTTAAAGTAAAATTGTATTCCTGTGTGATACTCTCTAATAAAATTTCTTTCAGACAGGACATGTTAAATGTCTGGGCGATCGATATGTAGGGGCTGCGTGGTTCACTAGGAGGGCACATGGAGGTTTTAGATGGCTGCTTTGTGGATAGGTTTTTAACTAAGAGTTACTACCGCAGGGGTGTGCAGAAGCTGTCAAATGAATCTCAGAGGCATGTGTTCCGGTGCCGGTATAAATCTCTCTCCAAAAAACAAACAGTCGACCTCGCTCAGTCTCCCGCCCATGATTAAGAGGTGCATTGTGACGCAGACGTTCGCGCCTGTCTCCGCACAGGAATCGCAATGCTAACCTTTCACTTCCGTCCCGGGAGTTGAATGAGGTTTCCACGGCAACGGAAATGTGAATAGCGAGTGCCCTTATTGGAAGTGACATATTAATAAACTGTAACCCCCAGAGGGACCATAATCAGACTTCAATTAGTTTCCCTCCTCTCTTTTATTTATTTCTTCCTCCTCCTGCCATGTTTTTAATAATGGGATGTAAGCAAAGTCCTCAGATACTTGACATTAAATGGAGAATTCCCCACTGTTGTATCGATTGGATAGATGAAGAGCTACAGTAGCCTACCACAGAAGTCAACGGGCCACAGTGGCTGTCAGTTACACAGTGGAAGATAGACTTGCTGTCAATACCTTGTGAGGTTCAACCACCATCAAAGGTTCCCCCATCAACTATGTGGTCAGTGTATGGATGGACGCATGTCTGTGGTCTATGAGTGATGTCAAATGCTCAATGTATTTATAGACACTTTTTCATTTTATATATACAAATGGATGGTTTGGAATAAAAAAAATACACGTGTGCTAACTTTCATCAATATGATATGAGTTCACTTTAAAAAGTAACCATTGTCATTTTTGTATTTTTCCAGGGTAGTTTAAATGTTCTAAATGGAACTGTAATTTGCCACTCTTGGTGAGTGCTCTGATTCATCCAATCCAAACAAATGGAAAGCCTTCCTAACTTTTACTCTTTAAATCTTTGAAGTTATCACAGAATAACAGAGGAAAATGTTCAGAATTCTTATTTCCGACCCTCACAAAGACGTCAAGCCATTAAAGTAATTTTCTCGCTAATGTAGCACGCTTAAGAAATGGTTTCGTTCCCTGAATGCCGTTATTTTTTCACAATCTTGAGAGACCAACATGTGGGGGAAAAACAAGAAGCTAAAATAATAGTATATTTAAAGGCCAGAGTAGAAGGGCTGTGAATGTGTATTACGCCAAAGGTTGGGACCACCGCTGAACAATAAAGTTTGAAGCACATACACGTCTTGAACAAAAGCACGTGTCTTTGTTCGCCCGTGACAGCGTACAGTACGTGCATGCACCACACGCACTGGCAGGGTTTGATTGTGTGCAGGCGTTCTTTCATCATCAAGCCTCCTACTTCAAGACGGGAAAAGGCTCCAAGGACAGAAATGGATGGGTGTCCCATCGACTGCGTCTTTGTGTCCGAACAATACCTGACAAACAAGGCCGATGGTAGAAAAGCAGGAAGTGGGCATACGACGTGAAGGTAAACAGCAGAGTGTTTCCTTTGCTCTCCAGCCCCTGGCTTTGCATTGTTGTGTACATTACTCACTGGGAACTGAAGCGGTAAGAGTGGAGAACTTTCTATAAGCTTTGGTGTTGTAAAGAGGACAACGGGTTCGGAGGCAGAGACAGAGGCAGAGACACAGAGGCAAAGACACGGAGGCAGGGACAGGGAGGCAGGGACACGGAGGCAGACACAGAGGCAGGGACACGGAAGCAGAGACACGGAGGCAGACACAGAGGCAGAGACACGGAGGCAGAGACACGGAGGCAGGGACAGGGAGGCAGGGACACGGAGGCAGACACAGAGGCAGGGACACGGAAGCAGAGACACGGAGGCAGGGACAGAGGCAGAGACACGGAGGCAGAGACACGGAGGCAGAGACACGGAGGCAGAGACACGGAGGCAGAGACACAGAGGCAGAGACATAGTGGATACACTCTGAAATCTTCGGTTGGATCTCTGATCTCGTGTCTTTGGGTAGCAAGGATAATAGAGGTTTTACCCACATGCATAGGACGAATGACATGTAATGTTGGGAATACCAAGAACCTGACTTGCTGTTATGTGTTATTTGCGGAATAAATGGGTCGGTTACTAGTTCAATGGTGGAAAAATGCTTTGCTTTAGTAGTCGTACGCACTTCTTACTTATATTTACATTTCGTCATTTTAGCAGACGCTCTTGTCCAGAGCGACTTACAGTAAGTACAGGGACATTCCCCCCAAGGCAAGTAGGGTGAAGTGCCTTGCCCAAGGACACAACGTTGTGTGGCACGGCCGGGAGTCGAACCGGCAACCTTCTGATTACTAGCCCGATTCCCTAACCGCTCAGCCATCTGACCCCTCTTACAGTACTTACAGGGAGCTTGAATATGTTAACCTTGCCTTTCGTCTGAGGAGACGGTTTTGGGGGACAAGTAAAGTGAAAATGTGTAATTTAGTTTCTGTCATCTTAAAGTGTTAGATCTGTAGTCAGCTTTATTTACGACACCCAATTACTGTCTTCCTCCTCCACCTCCTCTGGAGTGTGTCATTTAACATGACAATGTGAAACGTTGCCACACTGGAAAACCCGATGTCTGGGATAGAGATGGCATTGTGGGGGGTGATTGGGAGACACAACCCTCGTGTCTGGGCTTAGGTGGGGGAAATCTTGCTGAGACTCCGGAGGTGGTGCTAAATCTTTATGTACTATAAGTGGTCAATAAGTCCGACCAAGTTTCTGCTGTATTGGCTAACTTCATAAACAGTTCATTTACATTAACTCCTGCTGTAAATTGTCAACTGAATCTTGAATCTGCATCATTCAACCTCTGTTCTGTGTCTAAGTTTGAGACTGGATGACAGTCATGTGTCAATCTTGTAAAAACTGATTAATTTAGCAGACGCTTTTGTCCAAAACAACATACATTACAGGGATTTGAACCTGCAATCTATTGCTCTACAGTCAAATACTCCAATCACTGAATCACTGAGCTATATTGTGCCAGCCCCTTCGCACTTATCATAAGTCCAGTCTAGTAGATGTGTGTTTGAACCCTCAGAAGTGGTTCCCTCCACACAGAGATCCTCACAGCAAGCATCCACGGCTGGAACAACACCTTGAACCAATACAGGGAAGACAAGACAAAAAACAAGCAAGGACCAGCACTTTCATACTGTAACTTTGGAAAAACATTCTTATTTTGATGAGAGACAGGGTGAGGGGCTGTACAAGAAACACTAGAGCGTCACGGCAAATTATTTTTTAATTTCCTGACGTTACGTTGTCGAGGGGAGCCCCTTAAAAGCCAGGCTGAAGGACAATGCGAGCAGTGTCTCTGCCGGTAGACTGTTGACATCTCCTGTGGTCTTCGCCCATGGCCCGCACCACTCCCACCTCTCAGAATAGGGAGGGGAAGCCTCATCTCAGCGTGGCCCCGACCTCTGAAATGTGTTAGCCGCGTCTGGGGCCCCCCGTGGTTTAGGTGGGGTCACTGTGCGGTCAAAGAGCAAAATGATCCACCTGCCCCCCCCCCCCCCCCCCCTTCCATCTTTATTTATCTGACCGTGTCAAAGAACAGTGGGGATGAAGGATCAGGTGTTGAGGTGAAGTCACATTATTCTTAACTATCTCTCTCTCTCACACACCCTCACACTCACAAACACACTCACACACACACACCAAATCAAGGACGATTGGTGATCCAGTCTGTACAAAGAGGATGCTCCGGTCTGTTATGGTCCTCTGAAATGTCCTCTAAAGGCTTACCTTGTCCAGATAAGGGTCCAACTGACCCGGACTAAAACAGCATCTAAGGCTCCGCTCAGGCACACGGTTCAAATCCTACAGATGCACCCGTATACACACACACACACAGCAACCCCACAGGAACACACACTCTCACAAAACACTTCTGAGATGAGAGGCAAGGATGGGAAGGGTTAGTGAGATGAGGAAAGTGTGTGTGTGTGTGTTAGTGTGTCCAATGATTTGTTCGAGGGGGAAAGGGAACTGTGTTTTGTGTACCTGCTAATTAGTCTTGTCATTCCTCCCCTTGTCTCACCTTCACAGAACGTGTGATATGTCAGGTATGTGCTACATGTGTGAATAACAAGTTTGCTAAAATGCAAATGTGCATATGCTCATATTGTTTTGGCAACTGGTGTCTCACTGTGACACTATCTTTACATGGATGTGTTCATGATATCCATCACAGCATTCATTAAAGCTCTGACAAGGACAATATTCACACGAACGCCAGGGGAATTTGCATGTTGTGTAGTAGTGTTACCGTGCTGTCAAGCAAGTCACTGACCTTATGAGCGGAAACACAACAACCTGTTTAACTCAGACTTCTACAAGGTTACCATGGATACCGGTGAACTTTAAATTAAGCGGCTGCATTGTGTGATTTTCAGTCAAATAAAAATGTCATTATAAAGAGGGATAGGCTATTATCAGTTTTGTTATAAGATAACAAGAAGATTGTGATTATGTAAAAATCTTACATTTGTGCTGACGTTGTGTTTAAGTGTGTACATGTGTGTTTCTGCCTGGGCAGGTACACTTCTTTAGAGTGTGTCTAATTCAGGCCCACTTGCCATGACTCGTCAGAGTTGCATTCCTTCTAAAGCCTGGTCTCCCCTTGTCACAGGGGACCCTGCAAGATGCTTTTATATAATTGTATTTGTATAAATATAAATAAATATTTTTTTTTTTAAACTTCAGACAGGACGACAAGGTTTGTGACACACTGCCGTTGCCATGACGAGGGTGCTTTTTCCAACCTCTCGTGAGACTCGACTCTCACAACCTGATGGTTACACAACACCTGTGTGTCACCGGCTCTTTTGTGCATTTCTATCTGATCACTATTTGAGCGTTTAGCGTCTGTACCGCCCCCCCCCCCCCCCTCCTTCCCCCGGAGCTGACGTTAACACGAGAGCCTTCGGGAATTTCAAGGTGTTAGACGGAAGCCAAAAACAACTGTTCTCTCACACCTCACTGTCTCTCTCCATCCTGTCATTATCAAACACTTCCGACGTGCTATCCACCCTGGGCTGGCTCGGTAAAGCTAAGACACATGCCTCCCCAACACACCTTGAAGTGCGTGTCGAATGGGTGCATCTTATTATAGGTGCGAGGAACCCAGCTCTTGTTGTGTGAATGTTGTGATGTGACACACAGAATTATCTCCGGAACAAAGTCTGAACTTCCAAAGAGTGTTCTATTCTGACCTTTCAGTTGTCTTCTCATATGAGGCGGCCAACATCTCCTGGGACTACACTACCCAGACTGGCAAGGTAATGGGCATGTTTGGACCTGTGACTCAGCTGTACCATTCAAGTGTTTCTGGCAACGCAATGACACGTGGGTAATTGAGTTCGACCTCTTCCAGGGATAAAACTTGGACTAGAAACTCAGAACAAGGTACACTCAGCCTTTAGCCGCGGCTTAAACTTGTATGGACATTGTATAAGCGCCATGTGAGAACACGTCAATATCAATCCCAGTGGTATTGAAGTTATTGGCGTTGAAGACTGCGCATATTCATCTGTGCAAGTATTATGTATCAGGATCATTGATTCAGTATACTCTTTATAGACTGCATTTCTCTCTCCTTGGTTTGATCTCCACCCGGCACATCAATATGGTTCAGCATCAGCGAAGAGAGATGGAAATCAAGAGCTTTTGAGTTTGATCTGGCCAGAGTACGAGGTATATTCTCATTATGGCTCCATTCAAATGGAAATGTGGCCGGGCCAAATAGCAGTTATTAATAGATCGGTACCTTGCTGAGGACATTGGCAGAAGGGTTTCATGAATATGTCACCGCACAAGCAGAATCTAAACCGCTCAAACATCTTGTTCGTACATCACAGCAAAAAGATCCACGTTCTCAGCCCTGAGGCGAATGAATCCCGGACGCAGATAAAGCATTCTTCTTAATCTGGGACTGATAAACAGATCGCGTGTCGTAAGTCCACTGGTCAATAGATCTGCGATTTCCATCGTTATCAAGAACGGCGCTATCTCCCATCCGTTCATTTCCTGACACATCCTTCTCCACATCGAGAAGCCCAACCGACCCACCAATGGCATCAACCTCAGGTTGAAAACAACAGCGCACCGCTACACTGGGCACAGCTGCAGGGGCTCTCGGCCCGGCCGGCTGCAAGCAGATGTCCGTGGGTGAGAGGCAGGGAAAACAGAGGAGGCCAGTCATTTAGCTGTCAGGGGCTGGACAGGAAGACAAGCCCCCCCACCTCTCTCCCTCCAACCTCCTGGCCCAGGAAGATGCTAGGGCGGTGGGCATGAGCCTTACCACCCACTCTCCACATGATAACTCCAGCCTGTGAAAAGCCAATCTGTTCACCTCGGCCCCGAGGACGATAGGGGAGAGAGAGAGACAAAAGAGAAGAGGAACGCGAGAGGATGGAGGATCTACATGAACAAGCAAGCTGCTTTGGCCTCAAGTCTTTGGAAAACATGCACTCAACAGGGCATTGTGTTCATCATTTCTTTTTCATTTTTTCATCTTTGTGAATCATAATGTCCTCGCGGATCATAAACACCGAAACTACTTTCAAAATGGCGTCACTCAGCACCTAAACGATAAAGCCAAGTGAATCTTAGCTAGCAGGGCTCCATGTTCTGTATGTATAGAATAGAGTAGGCTATTGAATGAATGATGAATGCCGCAAAAAGAATCCTTTAAGTTAGAACGCGCACACTTGAAGGAACCTAAAAAGACAGTCTGAAGCGGCGCCTAGTCACGGTGTTCACAGATGAATTGGGGGGAGACGTATGGCGAGTCTCCACTGGAACTCAGACGCAGAGCAAAGTAGGCGCAGGCAGCCGAGCGTGCGACGTCGAGGTGGAAACAGCCAAGCCAAAAGGACAGTCACGTAACGCGTCACTCTGAATACCACCTGGTGGGAGAAATCCTCTTCTAAACACGTCATCTCCTGAACACTTCACCCCAATACCAACGGATTCCCTTGATGGACGCTGAACGCTCACAGAGGAATCGGCACATAGCTGCGAGCAGGGCGCTTGAGATGACATGGTGATGATTTCACGGGTGAACAGCTATATAACTGACTTCATGTGTTATTGGGGACTTCCTGCGATGAGTCATCTTGCACTAATGTAGGGTTACATTTACTCTCGCTATGCAGACACAGGCTAGGGTGAGTATTATTTTCCCATCTCTCTGTATTAAAGTGACACACACACACACACACACACACACACACATACATACATACAATATAAAGCCATATCCACACATCGCCCTGGCTGGCTGTGACCTCATCAACACATTACGAGGATCAAGTGCCAGTGCTGGGTAAATGTCATGGTCTAACTAGGGACAGAGTTTATAAAGATCAGACTTTTTCCATCAACCAACCGCCACACAAATCTAATCTCCAAATGGTCTTCAGCTCATCAATTGCTCCAATTCCCCTGATGGTTTGTCTGATTCTAGACATTAGATGAATTCAATTGCTTGAATGACTTTTCTCTTTTCATACACAGACATGTGTTTCAGCAACTTGTGAATTGATTTCAGACCCAGGCTGAAGTTATCATCTGACACAAACTAGGTTGTGCTCTCTTTCTATCTCCCTCCCTATTTTCTTTCTATCACCCCCTCTCTTCTTTCTCTCTCTCTTTCTTTCTCTCTCTCTCTTTTCTGTCTTTCTTTATTTCTGTGTCTATCTACACAAAAGCGTTTCCCACAAACTGATACACGCAGTCCCATAACCACACACACACACACGCATACTGTACACGCACACGAACAGTACAGACAGATAGAACAGGAGTAAACGCCCAGTAAAGGCTTCCACCACGCCATAGACTGGAGACATTTAACGGCGCACTCAGCTGAGAAGATTGATATTGGTGCTCGGAGTATTTATGTATTAACCAAACCCTACAGAGAGGCCCACAACTCTTTCTAAAACACAGAGAGACAGGTCTGGGGGGAGGGCGGGAGGGGGGGGAGGGCGGAGGGGGGAGGGCCCTAGTCCGGAGAATGGACTTCCAGCCTGTGAAATTAGCCTCCCTGCTGACGGTTATAATTTACAGGCCTTGTTCAGTCCAGAATATAAATACTCCCTGTGCTTCAGTACCTCTGGGTCTGGCGTTGCAGTTACAGTGCGCCACGGGGACATACATTACTGCTTTTGTCAGATCGTAAAAAAAACTTGGATCCAGAAAGGTTTAGCAACAATTATTAACCGCGCTCCGGAGAGGAGCAGGAGGAGGAGGAGGAGGAAGAGGAGGAGGAGGAGGAGGAAGAGGAAGAGGAAGAGGAAGAGGAAGAGGAAGAGGAGGAGGAGGAGGAGGAGGAGGAGGAGGAGGAGGAGGAGGAGGAGGAGGAGGAGGAGGAGGAGGAGGAGGAGGAGGAGGAGAAGAAGAAAAACACCAAGAAAAGAAAGGGAAGAATTTGTTCTTCAATACAAGGCAGTAGGTGTCCATGGGGATATGTTGATGGTATCTGAAAAATGAACCAAGGATGAGTAATAGTGAAGTGAACTGTGTAGAAGACATGTTTATGTACTACTAATCAATGGAGACAAACTGTTGCACTGTATTTTCCTAGATCATTTTCCAAAGGTCTCATAACTCAAAATATGATTTTGTGCCATACACATTCATGAGAAATGGGGACAATAATTTGTCTCATTGTGAAACCAGGGAAATATCAGATGTGGAGCCGGCTGTTCCAAAGCAGGATGGACACAGGAACAAGGAAATGTGATCTCCTTGACGCCGAACACGAGAGGGGGGTTGAGGAGAAAGGGCATCTGTCTATCACCACCCAGCACCTGTCAGCCTATAGGCAAGAACTGGCCATGGTGGACCACCAATCAGAAGACAGGGGTGGCAAACAGGGAACAGGCCCTGTGACAGTGACAAAATGTACGTGCATGTGTGTGATGTTGAAATTACTGAAAGACACACTTTACTCAGTTGACAAATATATAAGAATTCCCCGGAAAACACACACACACACACACACATACAAAGCAGCATTTGCTTGATGGTGGGTTTGGCTGTAGAGGTAAGCAGCTTCTCTCCTGCTGAACTGTTATTAAGTGTTTATGGTGTCAGCCTTGACTCTGAAACTTAGAATGCCAGTGACAAATCAATCACCCCAGCCCTTCTCAACTCCTTCCGCTGGCCTTAACAGAGCCATTAGAGAAAAACAAATGGTTTAACCCTGCAAAATGCAAACATCTACACATACACAGAAACAAGTGCACTTACACACACACACATGTGCACTTACATACCAAACGAAAAAAGAAAAAAAACACACACACACCCTTCATAATTTAACACACACTCACACACTCTCACCAGCCTGGGGGTATCCCTTCCTGCAGCATGGCAGTCCACCCTGAGCCTGTCTCCGGACAAGGCCCACCTGCTTCCACTCAGCCGGAGCCCGCTTTGATGTGAACATGTGGGGGTCTCCTTCTCCCCCTGCCCCCGGCTGATCTCCCCTCATTTTCCACTGTATACAGAGATTACCCCGGCCGGGCCAGTGAAAACACCGGGATCATCTAAATGTATGTGAACAGGGCCTAATGGCTGGACACGACTGGCGCGGATGAATGGATGGTTCAGGGATGGCTGTAGTTAGGATTCATTTGGGACAGAGTCATCTGTCATGGGGATCACTGGTGTTCGGGGGTTGTCCAAGGCTGCAGCGAGACTGGGAATGAACACTTTGGATGATAAATACGGAGTAGCTGTTCTGAAGGGCCTGGAATGGAATGTGTTTCCATTTTAAGTTTGAGGCTCGTGGAGTGAAAGGATGGTTGTTTTCATGATTTGTAACATCGGTTTGGTACACGTTTTGAAGTCTAAGCAATTACACATCCATTGTTTGTTTGTTTGGATAATTATGTTGGTTTGAGGAAATTGTTCAGAAGCTAGAAGTGCGGCTTTGTCTGAAATTGAAATGTTCAAATCACTTGTAGCAAACAACACCAAAAGTCGAGCAAAGGTACACAATTGATTTGTTTACGAATTTGAAATGGTATTTGGACATTGTGTCCACACCTGTTTGAAAAACGTCACTGTCAGTCTGAACTAAAAAACTCCAAGTGGGAAACAGCGAGAAGTACGGCTAATGAGTTTGTAGGCATGCTGCACAATCTGCTTAGAACAAGACAGACAGGTATGGCCAAAAATCCTCATTCGTCGAAAAACAAGCTGTTTGTCCAGATGTTGACGACAGGTGCCAGTGGTTCTGCATCGTCAAGTCTCTCCAGAAGACAAGACAGAAGAAAAAGCAAACAAGATGATTAAAAGTGTATTTTCGCTTCTTTGTTCCTGACAAAAACATAGAGAAATTTACGGGAAGTCTCACGGCATGTTCATTCCCAGCTCGACAGACACACCAAGCCACTGGGTCAAAGCAGAGACTTCTCAACGTAATCATTTTACAACATACCATCCCCCCTAAACAACAACATCTATGTTATTTATTCTTGCAGCATCATTTTGTGCGCCGGAGGCGTTTATTTCTTGTCCTAAAGTAGATTATACACAATATCTGAGTGTGCGCACTTGTGCGGCTCAGTCAACCTGCGCGGTAACCGTATCAGACACAGACATCTCCCTGCTGACCGCTCCCCACACGGGAGACGCTCTCCACAAACCAAACGTCTCTCCCAACCAGAGAGATGAGAGATCAGATTCCCAGGAGAGACTCAATACCTCCCGTTGCCTGGACAACGGACCAGGAAGAGCTGGGGTCTGCAGCTGTGAGGCCGTTTCACCCGATCCGTAATGGGAAAACTGACGGGAATTACGATGAGGACCGCCTCTGGTCTGATCGACAGCAGATGATGTCAGCGTGTGTGCCGCGGAGGGAGAAAGTCATCGCAGACTCCGACAAATTGCCTTCTTTGATTTTATTGGTGTTTGACCTTGAAACAGCGGTGGGATCTCTTTATATTAGGAGAGGGCATAGATTATGAGCCAATGTGTTTCCAATAGAGAGCAGATCAGTCCGTGCCAGTTGTTTTACGACAGTTTTGAAGTGGTTATTCGTGGGGCGACTTAGTGAGAGGGACAGGGATCGTCTTTCCAAAGAATTTCTTAGGGGCAGACAGGGCACCCTTATAATCATTTACAATATCTGCACTGCAGCAGTGTAATATAATCTAAGTTGAACTGGCAGCCAAGACCTAACAATTTCAAACTGTGTAATGGTTTGAAACTGGAAGTACTTTGTTTCCCATGGTAACTGATGTATGTATAGCTTAAGGGTGCCATGGTCAGCTGTAAACGAGAACTGGGATATCTCCATCAATCGAAGGGTGACGGAAATCAGATGTCAGTGTCCAAAGGAAAGAACAGTGACCTGCTAACTCCACATCTATTGTCTTCAGCAACTGGGGGACCAATATGACTAATCCTGATAAGCTCTTGGTTTTGGTTTTAGTGAACGAATCAATAGAGGTGGAGGGAGAGAAGCGATGTTCCTGCTGGGGGCTCAGCGGGGGGTGAGTGGGGGGAAGATCTTGAGGGCGACACACTCCTGCTGTAAATACCATGCGCTCAAACCACAGACCCGACTTTAGGAAAACGCCAAAGGAATAAAAAATCAATTATTTGCTAATAAAGTAATTAAAATCTTTAAACAATGTCTGGAACTGTTTGTTTTGTTTGTTTGTTTGTTTATTTGTTTTGAACCCCTTCTAAAAGAGCCCATCCACAATATAACTGTCCCCCATAACCATCACGGTATTTAAATTGTTCTTGCTGATTTAAATAAATGCATCTATCCTAGAGTACAATGGTACCATACCAGCAGGGGAGGACGATAACATGTTTCAATGGGATATCTTTTCAGAGTGTTTAGTAGAAAATCTTCCCCGATTAAATATTAACATAAATCCAAAATCTTACTACATTGTAAAAAACAGTAGGCAAGGAACAATTATGTTTCAGTTCAGTGTGGAGGCTGGTATTTATAAAGTTTATGGTTTATATAATTTATTGTTTATATCTAGACCGTATAGAGTTTATAGTTCTCATAACTTGCGTACGGGGTGATCAACTTTCAGAGAACAGCGATTCTCCACAGATCTCAGCTAGCCATGATGTATGTTAGCCACTCACCCAACAAAGATCTCAGCTAGCCATGATGTATATGTTAGCCACTCACCCAACAAAGATCTCAGCTAGCCAGAATGTATGTTAGCCACTCACACAACACAGACCCGCATCCCCGTACACATACAGACGCCATACTGTTAAACCAAGATGGATCAAAAAGCATTTCATTATCCCTTCCTTTCCCCCAGCACCCCCCCCCCCCCCCTTTCTCTTTTCTCCGAGGCAGTGATGAGGTATAGAGAAACAGGCAGGATTAGGTTTCCAGGAAATTGAAAAGGTGCAGGAGCAGCCAGAGATGTGAGATTAGCGTTGGTTTATAACAGGCAGCGTGATGAGGAGAACATGTGTGTTTAACACAGTGCGTGAGAGGGGCCCTGCCTATAGGGGATTTAAGTGAGGGAGGTGATGATGGACTGAGCGATACCCCGGATAAATAAGAATGCTGAGCGAGGGAGGAGAGTTAGTAAGTGTGTGTGTGTGTGTGTGTGTGTGTGTGTGTGTGTGTCTGTATTTGTGTGTCTGTGCTACAGTACGAAGATGATTCTATGAAACCTAGAGCATTGAGGACACAGGAAGAGGTTTGTTCGAGGCAGCTAAGTAATACTAATACAAGCTTCCAATGCCTCTTTGCACATTGCCTCATGGTGCAAAGCTTTTCAACTAGCCAGGATTCTCTCTCCTATAGGAAATTAATGCAATCCTTTGTATAGCCATCCATTAGTTTGGCTCAAAACATGCGCCATGTTTCTTATAGGAAATCAGAAAATTGATACTTAAATAGGAAAATAAATCACTCTGGGATTTTGAGAATTACTGGGAATGCCAGTGATGTGTGTGTGTGTGTACTGTTGTGTTGCTAGCTTAATGGGACCACAATTGAGAACGGATATTACTGTAACATCAGCGTATGAGCCTACTGTTGGAAACACAGTGAATTTGCGTGTGATTGCGTATGTGTGTGTGCGCGTGTGTGATTGTGTTTGTGTGTGTGAGAGAAGCTGGTTGTCAGGAGGATTCTGCCAGCAGGGGTCCTCCACAGGAGCGCTCCTACTGTGAATCATCCCTGGGTTTCCTCTCAAACGTAATTACCACACCGTAATTACCAACTAATTACACTTTATGATAAATGAATCTGCCTCAAATAATTCACATTATCCACAGACGGCGAGAGAGGAGGCACATAGCAATTACAGGACGATGCAGAAAAATAACAATGCTTCTTGCGTTTGTCAAACCCACCCCCCTCCTCTCCTCTGCATAGTCATTAATTGAAAGCTCAAATGCTTGATTTGCATTTCCACAGAGCAGATCCATAAGGATTGTGGAAGGGGACTGTTAAATGTGACGCTATGCTAACAGGCTAACCTTCCAGAGAGACAGATGGTAGGTGCCATTATTGACAAGATGAACTAAACCTCCATTGAGCAATTATAAATGAGGTGAGAAGCACATTTACACAAAATAGGCTTCTTTATTCTCCTCTTTTCACTGTGTGTGTAAAAATAAGTTTCGAAAAAAGTTTCAAAAGATTGAAAAATATATATTTCTTTCAAGTTTCTAAAGTTTGATATGTGTTATTTTCTCGAAAAAATAAGTGGTCAAAATGTGATGACATGCCACCTCCCAAGTTCAACAGTATCGATCTTACGGGGGAGGGGCCCTTAACCCCCCTCCGTTTGAATACTGATGGTTTGACACTTCATTATGTCACTGTCCTGAGGTGATCTTGTTTGTTCCCCACCCGTGTACCTTCTCATGAGCAGGTAAGAACTGATCTGCATGTTCAACCATATCTACACTCGATGGATAGCGATGGGGAGAGTCTATCTATGAAGTAAATCAATAAAATGTGAGAATTAAGTTTGAAACAGGGCCTGTCACGTAGAGTATGTTAATCGCATAGCCATCAGGGCCTTCCTAACAAAGAGTTCATAAAATTGCCCCTACCAGTTCATAGAGCTCTGAGAATTCAAACATGTCTCCTTTTAAATCAGTAGCTTCAATTGAAACTTTTTGATATAATTTCTGTCATTACTCAAATATTTATGGCAGCTACTTCTGCCCGAGGTAAAACTTCTTGTTGCGAATGTCACCTTCAGAGTTGGGCTAGTCTGAGAGATGCAACAGGGGGCCTCAGTACTTAAATAATGAAGACATTTCCAATTATAGTGTTCTCTGTACACCACAGCCCAGGCAATCCTCTAAATCTGCCCCAGTGTTCAAAGCTTTAACATTTAGAACATGAATATTCAAAAGAACCATCACCTAAAGGAGTTTCTGTTCCAGAGCCCAGTGCAGTGTGGGTAGTGAGCCAGTGTACAGGACTGCATAAACCATTCTTCATTACAGAGAGAAAGAGAGAGAGAGAGAGAGAGAGAGAGAGAGAGAGAGAGAGAGAGAGAGAGAGAGAGAGAGAGAGAGAGAGAGAGAGAGAGGGAGGGAGGGGGAGAGAGAGGGGGAGAGAGAGAGTTGAGAAAGAGGAACAGAAAGAAAGGGAGAGAGAGATAAAAGGAGAGTGAGAGACAGACAGAAGGAGAGAGAGAGAAAGAGAGAGAGAGAGAGAGAGAGAAAGAGAGAGAGAGAGACAGAGAGAGAGAGAGAGAGAGAGAGAGAGAGAGAGAGAGAGAGAGACCGTTTGCGGTTAGAGGACTTCTGACATGACCTGGGGAGATACATCTCAGGGTCAGGCAAGGTAAACATTCCTGAACTCTTTGCTTGTCACTGACTGTGTTGAATCTCAGCAAACATCCTTATCATTGTTGTTCCCGGTTTCAACTAAGAGGTGCTTTTGTAAATATGAGAATTGTCATGTTTACATTCTTCTCATCCTATATCCCTAGACTACTCTACTGCATGCTGACAAGTCAACTTAAATCAAGAAACACAGAATGCATTATCAGACATATTGGATCACATAATGATGTTATACTTGTGTGATCTGTTGACTGCTCTTGGGAGCATGTTATGATGAGCAGATGGTATTGCTGTTTGATATAACGTGAGTATCAGGTGTGTGGTACCTAGAGTAGATAGGAGTCTATTCTACCAGAACCTCCAATATATTTTATATAAATTCCATAAAATAATTCTGTGCCTTATGTCAAAAAGCTTGAAATCGGTCTCTCAACATTACATTTGTCATGGGTTTTAGCTGTCTAAGAGTTTGAATATTTCATGGGCATCAACTTGTGTGCAAATGCTGGAAAATTGGAAATCACTTGGGAATAGAGCTTTTAAAACTGCAGACAAGTTGCAAAATATAATTAGAGCAGTTAAGACCCAAGAGGTTCCATAGTGTCTCCCCCTCTCCCTCTCCCTCTCCTCTCTCTCCCCCCCCCCCCTCTCCCTCTCCCTCTCTCTCCCCCCCCCATCTCTCTCTCTCTCCCTCTCTCCCTCTCTCTCTCTCTCTCTCTCTCTGTCTCTCTCTCTCTCTCTCTCTCTCTCTCTGTAATTGAAGCATTGATGTGGCTGTTTTGAAACATCTTCAAAATCTCTTTTTTTTCCCAGTGTGGGGTATTTAAGTCAACATCATTACTTTCATAATTTGCTTTTGTTTCTGGCTTTTTTCCTGTAGGGACACCAGTACGTGATGTTGGCTAGAATTCAAAACACGTCATGAAGATGAGAAACCGAAAGCACAATTCTGCTACTCCTGTGAGGGGGACTCACCTATCACACCTGATTAAAAGGTAAAGACACAAACCTGTGATGTACGATTAATGTTAAACATGATTTTAGCATGTTCCATGTTGACGGTGAGCAGAAGGGTGCAGAGGGAGAGAGGAGGCAGAGGGAGAGAGGAGGCAGAGGGAGAGAGGAGGCAGAGAGAGACAGGAGGCAGAGGGAGAGAGGAGGCAGAGGGAGAGGGGAGGCAGAGGGAGAGAGGAGGCAGAGGGAGAGAGGAGGCAGAGGTAGAGAGGAGGCAGAGGGAGAGGGGAGGGGAGGCAGAGGGAGAAGGGAGACAGAGGGAGAGAGGAGGCAAAGAGAGAGAGGAGGCAGAGGGAGAGAGGAGGCAGAGAGAGAGGAGGGGTGTTGAATGAAAGCATTAGGACTGGCTCACCCTCTATGTGTCGGCAGCATTGATCACATGACGCTGGTATGTACCCTCACATGACACATGGACTGGCTTTGCATTCGTCGCCACGGGAACAAAGACGATCTTGGGACAGACATGTTCTAAAAAGAGGACAGGAAGTACGTCTTCGCCGTGGCAGTCTGTCTGAAGGCTTCTCCGCAGGTTTTAGCTGTTTGATGTGGTGATCAAGGCTGTCGTCGCCTCACTTGGCTTTAGACAGCTGTTTTTTTTTTGGGGGGGGGGGTTTAATCTCCTATGATTCCAATCTATATTGAATTTTTGATTATGGTGTCTATGAAGATCTCAAAGATTTCCAATATATGTGATTATACATTAGCCCTGGGGGGTTCCTGTTTATGAGTTAAACGGAAGATAATACATTACAATACATTTAACAGACACTCTTATCCAGAGCCACTTACAGTAAGTACAGGGACATTCCCCTGAGGCAAGTAAGGTGAAGTGCCTTGCCCAAGGACACAACGTCATTTCGAACCGGCAACCTTCTGATTTATAGCCTGATTCCCTAACCGCTCAGCCATCTGACTCTCTGACGGCTGCCAGAGGCTCCCCTGGTTGGACTGGAGGACGATTAAGTTTTGTTTATCCTACACAAGATCAAACCCCTTTGTTGACACGGTCTCCAAGGAAACGTCTCTCGTCCCCGCTTCCGTGTCGTTCTCTCTCAAGGAAAAGAGAGAGAGCTGCTCCATGGTCGTTCCGTGTCTCATCTCTGGTCCCGCCCGCCCGCTGTCCTGCTCCTGTTGTTTCAGGCAGTGGTGAGGACTGCTGAGAGGGCCCCTCCCTGCCTCCCACCAGCCTCTGGCCCCAAATGGAAGATAAACACTGGCATCACAAGGCCCTAACGGGACCATGACTTCAACTCCCTGCTCCTCCAACATGTGTGTGTGTGTGTGTGCGCGTGTGTGTGCGCTGTAAAGGATGAAGACAAGGCATGGGTGGTGCAATTTGAAGCTGTTGCTCTGGTGAAGGAAAGCTAACAGGCCCTTTTCTCTCTTTCCACCTTTCAGTGTGTGTGTGTGTATGTGTGGTCTCACATCAAGGATTTGAGGCAAGATCCGAGTCTTGTTCAGCAAATTGTTCCTTTATGGCAGCGAACAAATAGTAATGCACGTATTTGCATAATCAAATAATGGCATTGACTCACTAAATCCTTTGTTTGTGTGTATTTCTGCGCCCCTCTAATTTGATGTATTCTCTACCTAATATATTATTTAATGTCTACCTTGCAGTATTCCACAAATAACATCAGGTATTCAAACTGGCACACATCTCAGTGTGACGCCTGCAGGATTTGAAGAGCCTGACTGTGAGATGCCCTGACGTCACCAAGCTCAGGACGGAACCGTTTAGGATAATCTGATACCGAGCCCTGGAAGCTCAGGACGGAACCGTTTAGGATAATCTGATACCGAGCCCTGGGCCAAATCACAGCGGCGAGATACAAACAAACACACACACAAACGCACACGCTACAAACATGCACACACACCAAAGGATACATGGGAGTATGTGTGGATGCTTATGGCGATGTCTGATAAAGTCTTTGGGCGCTGACTAGTCTCATTTTCTGTTCCCCTAAGGCTGAGCCCACAGGCACACTGGTCTGCAGGGTGGAGATATTCCAGCATCTATCTCATACCAGGAGGTTCCTCTCAAGGTAATACCAACGGGACAGTTACAGACAATCCCCGTTTAAAACCAATAGCCAAAATATTCAACATTCGAAACGTGGGACATCACACACAAGATAAGATGATGCATGACTGCTATGCTGTTCAGCCCTAAGTCTTAGTTTACAGCTCTCTCTCTATCTCCTGGCGTAGACCTGGAATGTGTTGACATCCAACATCCACAGATATAAAAGCACTATCCTGTGGACATTTAAGTAATGGTTGCACAAGATTTTACCGGCATTTGAAATATTGGCAGGTTTGCAATAACTCAAATCAACAGTGAAACTCTTCATCACATAGCAAACACCTGATGGGTGACTATGAATCTCTGCAAATTAGTCAACAAATGACATGTTTGAATCAAGGCTGTGTGTTGATCGAGAAATCTTGTTTTCCTTTCCCTCCAAACCCCACAGCCCCTCCCCATTCCCCAACTACTGGTCCAGCCGCCATTTCCTGGCAACGGTATTGGCCAAGATCTCAGCAGGGATCCACTCTGATTGGCCTGCGGGGAGTCTGTGACCTTTACCTGAGGTCAGGTAGAGTTCCCTCCATCCTGGGGTCTCATGCGCGTGTGTGAGTAGAGGATTGTGTTTACATCTCGAAATGCCAGAGTGCAAGTGCACGTCTGCATGCAAGTGTCTGTGTGCACATGAGACAAAGAGAGACACACAGAGAGAGAGAAATAGAGATAGAGAGAGGGAGAGAGAGAGAGGGGTAGAAAGAAATACAGAGAGATGGAAACTGAGAGATAGATAGACACAGAAAGATAGAGAGATAGACACAGAAAAATTGAAACTGAGAGACAGAGAGAGAGACGGAGAGAGGGACAGATCAAAACAGAACGATACAGCAGAGAGATAGAGACAGACAGAGACACAGAGATAGAGCGCAGGGCAGATTTCCGTTTCCCCCCGTGCAAAAACACTGTAAAAGGGCCACTTGTTTTCACAGGCGAGCTTATCACCACTGTGATTCCCCTGTCGTGACGTGGCAGTCTGTTATCCCTCTGAGGAACGCATTCCCAACTACCAGCTCACCATGGCCAGCGCAGGACCAGAGAGCCCAGTGAGGAGGACCAGAGAGAACAGGATACAGGAGGTCAGGGCCTGCTATCTTCTGGAGAACCACATCACCGTCCCAGGTCAGGCCGAGGGATTTGAACCGTGCATACCAGAGAGAGCCCAGCCCTCCTCCTCTGTCCCCCCGGCACGTGTGGGCATGAAGGCACCTGATTCATGCACGAGGGGGCTGGAGGGCGCACCGGACCGCAGGGGAGATGCACGAGGGGGCTGGAGGGCGCACCGGACCGCAGGGGAGATGCACGAGGGGGCTGGAGGGCGCACCGGACCGCAGGGGAGATGCACGAGGGGGCTGGAGGGCGCACCGGACCGCAGGGGAGATGCACGAGGGGGCTGGAGGGCGCACCGGACCGCAGGGGAGATGGGGTGCATGTGATGAGATGTTGTGTGTGTGCGTATGTGTGTTTTAGCGACAGAGAGAGATAAAGAAAGATCAGAGATGTTGTTTCGTGTGTGTGTGTGTGTTTGATAGCGTGTGCGGGTGATTAAGAGAGAGACAGGGTATATGGGTTTTCCTTACGTGTTAGTATTTTCGAGGAGGACTGAAGAATTTGGTACGGTATAGGAAGGGGCCACCATCAGACAGAGCAACAAAAACAAGAGGTGACAGAGATGTGATCAGGGAACTTGCGAGGAATCAGACCGAGACTACAGTTGTTGTTGTTTTCCATTCCTAGCCGGCAATTCTCAAGTGACGCGCCGTCAAAACCGTGGATTACCTTAATTATTTTCTTCCCAGTCCCTCGAAAGTCTGTCATTGTTTTATTATGCTGTCTTAAACGCTGCCTAAAATCCCCATTATCCACAGATTACCTCGTCTGAAAGGAATTCTCTGCCTCTGTGCCTCTCTCTCTTCCCCTCTTCTTCCCCCTCACTTACACACACACACACCATACACACACACACACACCACACACACACACGGACACACACACCATACACACACACACCACACACACACCACACACACACACGGACACACAAACAAACATATCACTGGACCAGAAACCCTTTTTCTAAATACACACACACAACCCATCGTTTATCTGTGTGTCCAATTAAAGAGAGAGTAGGATCCAGTCTGAGTTGTAGCATGAACACGATGTCTGGATAAGAAACTACAACAGATGAGTGTTGCACAAATGAAATCCATTACAATAAACAATAGCAGGCTGATGGACAGTAATCCCACAGCACACATGTCGACTTAAAAAGACAACGATACAAACAATCTCCCAGAATCCTCAGCTCATCTGCCACAAAGAGTGCAATGTGACTCAGCCATTTCTCATTTTGGGTTGAATTCATAAAGGAAGGAATCTTACATGGTTATTAAAGCATGTTATGGATACAGATTATCGATAGTCTACTCAGACTTTTAAAAGGAATTTTAAAATGTGGCCTTATTGAACTGTTTTGGTAACAAATACAGAATGTTTAATATCGTTGTTCCAAGTTATTCCCTTTAACACGGTGTGGTTTTTCCCTTTTGAACATGTTTGTATTGAGTGGAGCCCTGTTAAAAGATATCTCTTATTTTAACAAACAGCATATCAGGTGTTACTCACTTCTGACAGGCATAGCATCAAGTCTGTAATGTCAAGCAAAGGGATAGTGTTTGGGTAAGGGTTAGGGGTGTTCAATCTTGAAATGAACTTACTCTGTGTCGTACCGTAGTTTTGTAGCCTTGTTTCTAGCATTTTCCACAGCATTAAGAAATCATGAGAAATCTCGTCTTGTTCCTATCTGTCATGAGTAATTTGTCATTTTACAGTGGTCCAGTATTTTTATAAACTGTTTTAGCCCTTCCTCAAAAGCCCCCAAAAAATTATTATCCTTTTTTCGGGGGTCTTTTCTCTCCGCTAAATTGAGGACTTGGACGTGAAACAGCACAGGTTCACGAGGAGGTTGCCCTCTCGTAAATCTGTCGTCGCGGCGATGCACGGTAGAGCTGGCCTGCCTGAGCTAGGCCCGGTGGGGAAATGATAGACAGCGAGGCAGGCAGTTAGGTGGACGGCCTCTGCTTCATGTCTGGGGTCCTCAAAGACTGCTGTAGCGTAGCAGGAGCCGCTTACTGGGGCCTGTTTGAGGCTGTCCAGGGAGGGAGGGATGGAGGGAGAGAGTAACAGGCCAACAAAGAGTCTTACATGGTGCGATAGGAGAATAAACTTGTGAGTCTGGGAGAGGAAATAACCCAGGCTCTCCTGTCTGCTGAGTCAGGGAGATGCAGGAGAGGGCTTTCTGCTTCACTGATAACGTTAACTGAACGTGTACTGCAGAGTGCTGTGTGATTGTTTCTGTTTCGATGAGCGAAGGTGTGTGTGTCTGCGTGTCTGTGTGCATCAGATGAGAAATATGACAGGAAGTAAGAGAAACAGATGGGAGGATAACTGTGTGTGTGTGAGAGAGAGAGAGAGAGAGAGACAATACGTCTATATACTGTAGTCATCTTTAGCACTGTGTGTGTGTGTAGCACAGAGAGACACAAAATGTTTGTGTGTGTGTGTGTGACAGAGAGAGAGTATGTGTGTGTGCGACTGATATGATCTTTGTGTCAGAGAACAAGCGTCTCTGTGTTGCCTCACTATTCCCATAACAAATTATATTCATTTGTGATCTCAATACATTGGTGTCAGAGTGCAGAGAAAAGAGAGTTGTGCAGTGTGAATATAAAATAACATGCTAATGTGTGGTCCTGGCCACAAGCCACCCAGACACTCTATAGGACTAACAGTGCTGGGATAATGGAGCGAAGGGGCTTTTTGAAACAGGTAAACAGTTTTACTATGTGAGGATCTAGTAATGTTTTCTGTAATTGTAACTATTAAGTATGTAAGACTATATGAACATGCAGATCCAGAAGCAGTTCTTTAATATGCTAGAAACAGCATTATGATTGCCCAAGAATATTGTATAGTACAGCGATAGCAAAAAAAATAGCAAAGACTAATTATGGTTTTCTTCTGATCTCTGGAGTGTAACGTCATGATAACGAGAGAGAAAGAAAAAGCAATAAAAAAGGGTGTCTGGTGTGCGTGTGTGTGTGTGTGTGTTGGCTGAAAGAAAGAGACGTTGATTATATGTGTGTCAGGATATGAGTATGTTAGTGGTATTGTGTTTGTGCGCGTGTGTTTACGTGTGTATGTGTGTTGCGCAAACAATCACACATTTCCATTCCTCCCATGGGGGCGCTCTTGAGCCATGATGAGAGGAGAGGGAGAGAGAGAGAGAGAGAGAGAGAGAGAGACAGAGAGAGAGAGAGACAGAGAGAGAGAGAGAGACAGAGAGAGAGAGAGAGAGAGAGAGAGAGAGAGAGACAGAGACAGAGAACAAGAAAGAAGGAGACTTAATAGAGAGAGAAAGAGAAACCATGGCAGACCAAGAGCTCGATTAGCAGTCCCTCCCCTCCCCTCCCTTCTCCTCCCCTCTCTTCTCCTCCCCTCCCTTCTCCTCCCTTCTCTTCTCCTCTCCTCTCTTCTCCTCCCCTCTCTTCTCCTCCCTTCTCTTCTCCTCCCCTCCCTTCTCCTCTCTCTCTCTTCCCTTCCTTTCCCTTCTCTCTTCTCCTCTCGTCCCCTCTCCTCTCTTCCCCCTCTCCCTCTCCCTCTTCTCCCCTGCCTTTTCCTTTCTCCTCTCCCTCCCCTCCCTTCTCTCCTCTCTTCTCCTCTTCTCTCCTCTCCTCTCCTCTCTTCCCCTATCTCTCTTCCCTCCCCTCCCTTCTCTCCTCTCTTCTCCTCTTCTCTCCTCTCCTCTCTTACCCTCTCCCTCCCCTCTCTTCTCTCTTCTCCTCTCTTCTCTCCTCTCCTCTCCTCTCTTCCCCTCTCCCTCTCCCTCTCCCTCCCCTCCCTTCTCCTTTCTCCCTCTCTCTCTCCTCCTCCTCTCCAGTATGAGCAGTCCACTGTTGTCACCTTCTGGGTTCACAGTGGGAGGGACCCAGTCATAGTGTGGCTCCCTGTAATGTTTTGATGGTGTCTGTGAGTATGCTGTTCCCATGGTCTGTGCAGCCAGCACAGGGAGCCCCTCTCTGTCCCAACATAGAGACCCTTCCTGTCATTCACTGCTGGTTCCTTCCTTCACCCAAACACCCCCACCCCCCCCACCCCCTCCACACACACACACACACACACACACACACCAGAGAAACACACCACTCTCTGTGCTCCCAGAACTCCTGCACACGCTGGGCCGTTACACGGTTGGCTGAAACAATCCCTCATCCTCATCGACCAATCACATGTGTAAACAAATAGGCTGCCAGTCTCCTCGCCAAGGAGTGACGCCAACTGTGACCACGCGCTCCGTCTCCGCCTTAAGGTGCCCCGGCCCCGCCGGAGTTCATGTTCCCTCTGCTACAGGAGCACGTCACGCCGGGGGGGTGAGGGGGAGGGAGGAAGTGGACGAGGAGAGTACGTTCAGACATGCTCTTGTGGAGAGGAGAGTAAGGAAATCACCCTTTCAACTGAATTACGGCGATGCTCAAGATAAACGCTCACAGTTCACGATGCAAAAGTGCCGACTAATGTCTGCACAGACACGGTTTCATAAACGATCAGATGCTGCTGGTCTGATAAGGTTTAAAAACATATCCTTGAAACAGCTCAAATAAGTAGGTAGTGACTTGTTTCATGATAATATAACCTTTTCTCAAACACTTCTGAAATCCGCGTTGTTCTTTTGAAGCGTCCCAAAGCTAATTTTGACTCAATTGTTTTGCTTTGCCAGAAAAAAAGCTCCTTCAGACCTGTTATCAGCCATAGATGGTCTCAGCATTGACACAAACCCAAAGCCATCACACAAATAGACAGTAGCCCCCTATCTGCACAGCCACACTGCCTATTCAGTTTAACTGATCCAAAAAGGGGGGGAAAACAAACAGATATGACCAGTGCCAAAGAGACTTCAAGCTACAGCCATCGCCTGAGAGAGAGAGAGAGAGGTAGAGAGAGGTAGAGAGAGAAAGAGAGGTAGAGAGAGAGAGAGAGGTAGAGAGAGGTAGAGAGAGAAAGAGAGGTAGAGAGAGAGAGAGGTAAAGAGGGAGAGAGATAGAGAGGTAGAGGGAGAGAGAGGTAAAGGGAGAGCTGTATGTATGAATGCAGTACTGATGAGGAAATGAACCTGAATTTTCAGAGCAGTGTTTCATAAATCTAAAGTTAGAATGTTCCTAATTATTTGGAAAACGTTCTTAGCTGGAGCAACCGTGTTAGCTTGTTGTGTGTTTGGCACTGGTCCAATCTGCTTCTTTCTCCCCTTTTCCATTGCCTGATGCTGCTTTGAGCCTTTGTCTTGATGCCTTTTATGTTTTTTATAAAACTGTTTGAATTGCCGCGTTGTTGAAACGTGTTCTACAAATAAACTTGCCATGCCATGTCTCAGTGTGGGAAAGTGTATCATTTTTCTTTTGTTCTCTTATTGAAGTAAAAGCCAAAAGGTCGTCTCACTTTCTCCTCGTCAGTCTCCATGCTGCCCGTGGATAATAAGCAGGCCAGAATAACTTCCTGTGTCTAAATATACTCGAGTAGAGCAAACAATAGTGTTTGCAGAGGGGCCTGGTGATGCAGAATGGCATGTAAAGTGTCTAGCCAAACTCCCTTACGCTCTGTGAGGATAAAGAGGGTTTTAAAGAGACAATATTAAGGAGAGCAACATTACAATGGGTCCCCTGCGGCACTCTTTGAATTTGATCCAATAAAGCCAAAATGGCTGCCACACTGTGTGGCTTTAAACATGCCGTGACCGATAAAAGAGATACGTCATTATTCATTTGGTTGAATTTTGTAGCAAATGGCTTAGAAGTTTTTTAAATGAAAAGTTTAAAAAAAGGTTTTTTTTTATTTTTATTTTTTTTATAGTGGCTTATTTTTATGAGAACATATTGCAAGCAACAGAAAACCTTCTGTATTAATTAGTCAACAACCAAAAGTAAGAGTAATCACAGGCCTGTAATTACTGCTGCAGGTTTATCCTGCCTCGATGCAATCAAAGCATCATAATTGCTGATGTATCACATTTGTTTACCTGATGCTTGAGGAAATTAACACTAATTAAGAGCAAAATACATTTGAAAACAAGTTACTGCTGATCGTTTCGCCCCTTTCTGTACGTATTCTGCATTTACAGCAGTTTCCCACCGCACTTGAAAGGTCCGCTTCCCGTTTGCGAGCGCACGAAGGAGAACGCCCGCTCGCCAGAGCAAATCGTTGACTTAGCGAGCGGTCAGGTAGGCCGTGTGAAAGGACGTAGGTTGAGGTGGAGTAGGAGAAGGTAAAAACATGTCGCTTGCAGGGAGTCAGATGGCTGAGCGGTTAGGGAAGCGGGCTAGTAATCAGAAGGTTGCCAGTTCGATTCCCGGCCGTGCAAAATGACGTTGTGTCCTTGGGCAAGGCACTTCACCCTACTTGCCTCGGGGGAAATGTCCCTGTACTTACTGTAAGTCGCTCTGGATAAGAGCGTCTGCTAAATGACTAAATGTAAATGTAAGGGTCTAAAGTTCCACTCCAGCCGAGTGCAACCGTTTTTCAAGGGAACGAAAACATGTGGCATTGTTCACTGGTAGCAGATGCTGGCTTTCCTAGCCTAGGATATTGGACAGTTGGCTCTTATTATTCAGAGGGAGTCTGTAGGACCAGGGTGTGGAGGAGGACGTGTAGCTCATTTGGAGATAATGACAGGGTTCTGTCTCCTCTCAGCGCTTTAGCTCCCCCAATATGCCGACTCATCAATCCGCGGGAAGACTCACCACGCCCCCACAAACCTCTCTTCACTTATCACCTCCAACTACACAGCGCGCTGAAAATAACAGATTCCCGGCTCTAATCTGTTCCAATTCTCCTTTCATCCTTCTTGTCAAGCTTTTTGACGTGTTTTTTTCCGTGTCGGGGTCTTGAATGTGAGACATTTATCTTTGTAGATTCCATTCTAAAGGACCTTTACCATGCAGACGGTTTCTTAAGGCCAAAAAGGTTCCTGCATGCAGAGAATGCCTTTGATGTCCCCTGTGTAATATTCTGTGTGCTGGACTCAAATTGTTTGTGAGATGTGTGGTTAATGTTGGGTGATGACTTCAGAAGTCTGGGGATGGGAGTGGCAGGGGAGGGTAACCAGATCTCAGTGGGTGGTCCCTAGCGTTCAAACTGACCCGGTGCTCCAAAGGCTAAAAACAACAACCTCATGAAAAAAAAAGACGGGGGGGGGGGGGGGGGGGGCTGCAAATACACACAGAAAAGCCCCTGTAACCCAGTGTTACAGGGGCCGTCCTGTAACACTGGGAGGGAAAGTTACAGTTGGGTTAGGGTTTCAGCTGGCCAGTGTCAGCCTGCCTCTTTGGGTTTGGGAGGACCAGAGTCAGCCTCTGCCTCTTTGGGTTTGGGAGGAGCGCTGAGTAGCCATCCTACTCTGATTAAAGCTGTTTATACTGGCCATCGGATCCAGTGTGACAATAGGCCCGGGCCCGGCTCTAACCTGAAGCTAAACACGCAGTAATGAGGACCAGGCGGACACGGCCTCCCTCTCCCTTTAAATGTGACGTTCTGAATCAAGCTCCTGGTACCTGACTGAAATAGCCTGCGCTTGTCTTTTTTCGTTTTTTTTTTTCCTTCTTTGCTTTCCTTCCCCAAATGGCCGACTGGAGAATAATTTGCAGTAGGGAGGGGGGTGACAGGATTTTTGATGCCACGTGCGTGAGCGACCCTATTGTTTATGCAATAAAGCTTTGGGAGCAGTGATGCAATCAGGAAGTGATGTTGGGAATTAACGGGGGCTAGCGTTACAGCGTCATTGATCTGGTGCCGCTTTTGAAAACGATCGTACGGTGATCCGTTGTAATTTGTTATGAGTAATACCATCTCGGCTCGACTCGATATTTGACATCTGCTTCTTTTCAAGGATATTTTTTTTTTTCGGTATGAGGGAGGGAAGGAGGGAAAAAAACATAAAGATCAGGAATGTTTCCACATCGAATGATATTTGAGCCCAGGCCTTGCTAGCATTACGGGCGAGAACGTCGACTTGAATAAAGGACCTGTTTGCTTGTAACAGGAAAGTTAAACTGGGCCGATCGTGGAATCAGGATCCCTCACTGCACGCCACGCCACGGCACACCCACGCCACGGCACACCCACGCCACGGCACACCCACGCCACGGCACACCCACGCAACGGCACACCCACGCCACGGCAGGCAGGCACGGTTGTATTCCGGAGGAGAAACGAAGACGAAAAGTGACAAATAAAGGTGATCGGAGCCACTCAGAGCACGTGGAGAAAGAGAGAGACACACAGAGAGAGAGAGACATAGAAAGACATAGAGAGAGAAAGAGAGAGAGTCGGACGCCCACTCTTAAGATAGAATGGAGCTCTAGGGACCCCATCACTCATTCAGCCCGTACTGGCACATGATCTGGACTGCAGCACTGTCTAATGCCTTTTTAATAATAAATACGCCTGATCAGCATGTCCCTGTCGGCTTCAGGCTCGTGTACCCTGAGTGGATGAAGGAAGAGGAGAGCGGACGCACAGCTTTTAGGAGGGAGAAGGTAAACTTGGCTCAGCGAATTTAGAACTTTCTTTGAGAAACCCGACACTTTATCCAACCTGTAACATGTATGGAATTGCTTAAGTAGGGAAGTGATGGAAACGAAATCCAGAGACGAATTTCATGACATATTATTTTGTCACGTGCTTCAATCCGCTAATTTCTGAGACAAAAAGGTCTATGTTCTTGTGATTTAGGGATTTGCTCGATTCATTTCCAACAAGAAGATCAGATTGACCAGATTGTGTTTCATTGGTACGTTTTGAAGCAAAGCCCTTCCACCCCTTACCCATTATTCATTCCTTGTTCGACACCAACATCATCACTTCAGGCACCTCATTGACCCCTATTGACCCCAACAATCAGATCTGATCCTGGGAAACTAAATAAAGAAATGGGGCAAGGGCAGAGTGATGGGGTACAAGCAGAGCCCAAACAGCATTACTCCATCGACAGTGGGGGACGGGGGGGACAGGGGGGGAGGGGGAGGACGGAGGGGATGGGGAGGACGGGGGGGGACGGAGGGAGGACGGGGGGACTGGGGGGGACGGGGGAGGACGGGGGGACTGGGGGGGACGGGGGAGGACGGGGGGGACGGGGGGACTGGGGGGACAGGGGGAGGGGGAGGACGGAGGCGATGGGGAGGACGGGGGGGACGGAGGGGATGGGGAGGACGGGGGGGATGGAGGGGATGGGGAAGACGGGGGGGGACGGGGGGACTGGGGGGACTGGGGACGGGGAGGACGGAGGGGATGGGGAGGACGGAGGGGATGGGGAGGACGGAGGGGATGGGGAGGACGGGGGGACGGGGACGACGGGGGGACTGGGGACGGGGGGGACGGGGAGTCCAACAATTAGGCCGGGCCCCAACTATCCCCCTCTGCTCCGCCAATTAGGCCGTCAAGGCTCGGCAGATGTCCGTGTCGCTATCAGGGTGCCGTGTTGCCCTAGTGCCCAGCCTCGCCTCGCCTCCCCACCCCAACCCAGCCATCCATCACTGCCGCTGCTCTAATTAGCTTGTTAGTTTGCCATGCAAAGTATTCCAAGCATCTGAAAAGGCCTCCTCGTGTTTTGAATGACAGGGAATGCATTGAGAGGGGGCAACGAGGGGAAGGCGGGTGGGGAAGCCAATCAGTGTTGCACAGAATGGCATTTGAATAGCCTTTTCAGCACGGTACAGCAGCAATTATATTCCCCCCGTACACTTCCTGCCAACAGCTTTCACAGTTATTTCGAGGCTGAATCATATTTCTCTTCTCTTTTTTTTCCCTCCTTAACTTTGAGCCACCCTGCAATTGGCAAAAGCTTTGAGGACAGGTGATCACAGCGCAGGAAGGAGGAATGAGTTTTGTGTGGAGCCTGTATGATTAGAATGGCAAGTAGGCGAGATCACAGTGTGCACAGGTTAGAAGGGCACTGGCTTTAGAGATGTGATAAATTATTGCTGATTGAGCCCTTTTCATCCTTTACCACAAAGATGTATTCGAACAATAGGAGGGACTGAGCAAATAAACCTCCTTACAACTCTGATCTTGATTCTTGACTAAATAGTTGATCGCGTACATTTTGCATGTCATCATCCTACGCTTCAGGCCTCTGAAGCTTGCCTGATCTTATACTACATCACAAAGCTCATTCATGATGCAGTACTCACTCCAAGCATAGTAATAAACCGTCTTAATAACTTCCACAGTTAGAGCAGGTGAACTTTGGTAAATAACCCTACATTGCCCAGGAGTGCATCAGAGGAAACTCAGCCAATAGATAGCGAGCAATTGATATTCAACCCCACACCGCACTCTGTCACCTCAACCCCCCCCCCCCACTCTCCCAACCCCCGCAGGTAGCAGAATAATGCGCTTTATTTTCTTTCATTAACTCTCCCTGTGTTTCCCTACGACCCAAAAGACGGATGCTAATTCAATCTGGTCGCCTCCTCCTGGACACCTTGCAGGGACGTAGTCAGCCCCCCCCCCCCCCCCTCCCGCCAAGAAAAAGGTTGTTTCTTCCCTGCAGGAAGGTTAAGGTGGGAGCTGTGGGCTACACTGAATTATCTGATTAAGGCGCTCCGCCACACTGGGTGGTGCTTCAAGGAGTTCTTGGCAATTTGGACATGATTGCTTTCTTCGTTTACATCCACTACACACTCGGACTCAGGTTATTTCCCCCCTAACAGAGTGACTGGTGACTCCCCCCCCCCCCCCCCCCACCCCCCAACTGAGCAGCAAAGTAGACAATGAATGGACAGTGAACTATAAAACTTCTCATAACATACTTCTCTTTCCCTAACTGAAAACTGGTCTCAGGTGTGTGGCAGGTCAAAGGGGTGCGTTCACGAGCAGCGAGATGAAGGCCTCATCTGCGTTCTAAACTGACTAAAAAACAACAAACGCAAAAAAACAACAAACGCACACACACCTGGTGTCTGCTGGGAGCGAGAAGAGGTGGAGAACGGCAGAGAAAACCAGCTGTTGGTCGCCCAGACAAGGTTCTCTGTGAACGCCAAGAGGGAGGAGCCCTTTGGAGACCAACTGTATTTACTTTAGACGTCTGACCACCACGATGAGTCTGCAGCCCGGCCAGGTGGCACCCTTACGTTGCGTGGTCTGGGGGACAAGGAAATGCATTGGTGTTTCATTGTAATTAGGCTCTACTGGATGTCTCACTGACGTTGTAATTTGACCAAACTGGCAAGCAGAAGGCTGGTTTGAGTGTGGCTATGTGTGTGAGGGGGTTGTAATTGCAGTTGATTGCAGCTCCAGTGGGGAGGTGGGTGGCTCTGTCACAGGTGTGGACATGCCTGCTGCGGCTCAAAATGGCTGTCCTCCACAGATTACACCCACCGGGTCGTTTGGGTGCACAAAATGACTGATTCATTGGAAATAGAGTGACCTCATGGATTTGTGCTACGCATCGAAGACAGCCAGGAACGTGTCTCATGCACCGGTGGAGGAAGCAGCGTCAGTGTTGTAATAAAGTAATATAAGTATTTTATATACCATTGCTAAAAATGTGATTCCGCTCATGCTGAAGGAACGGTAGTTTGAGAAACCACCACCGAGCACTTAAAAAAGAAATCCCACAGGCACAAAAAGCTCCTTTAAGGAGAATTTATTGCTCTATCGTCAACTGTGCTAACAGTCCCCTATTGCCATAGTGTAGTGCCTGGTTACTAGAGTGGCAGAAACAGTTATCTAGTAAATGCAGTTCTTGACAATCATCTTCTCTGTGTCCCCTCTCGGGCAGTTTGCTTTAAGCTTAGCCTCAACTGTAATAAATGAAAATGTCCGTCCTACGGTGGTGCAATTATGGGCACAAAAAAACGTCCTTTCCTCATATTTGGTACATAACTGAAACATGGGAAAATCTTGGCTCGTCTTTACTGTCAGCGTGGAAGATCTGAAGAAGGGGGGAAATAATTCAAATGTAAAAAAAACGCCTTTTGAGATTTCTTTTTTCCCTTGGCAAAAGAATCTCCTTGTGAATCGGCAGGGATCTCTTGACTTCTTTTCGTCCCTGTCCTTTAGAGATGAGCATAAAAGCACAGTGTGCACTGCCTTGCTTATCAGTAAACGAACAGCGGGCCATACATTAATGTACGTCAGATGAATTAATTAGTAGGAATGTCACCAAAAAACCCACACATCTCTTTTCATCCATGTCTCTGCTTAGAGTCCCCTCCCTCCCTCTCCCTCCCCCCCCCCCTCCTCCCCTCCACCCTCCTCCTCCTATTCCTCTTGGTTTACATCTCATGCCCCTCTATGAACAAACACAAACTAACCCTGGTAGATTTTTCCTCAGTGAGAAATTAAAGAGAGGTTAATTTTTCCTTAACCGTCTCCCGGTCTTCAGAAACCCAGCCAACGATTGATTCAAGACAAACCCGTAGGAGCGTACAGATCTGCCGCCCAGCTTGGACACTAGGACCTAGTCTTTGTTCCTGTGCTGTCCAGACTGAAGCCAGAGAGAACATGTTGTGCGGGTACGTTTTATTGATATACAGAGCGAACATTATCAGCAAAGGTTTGAAGACATCGCCAGAGTGCTATGGATTGGTCCATGACTCAAAAGATGACAGTTACCTGGCCGATGGACATTTGTGTACTAAACAATGTGTGGGGAAACGGGAAAATCCACAGAGACAAAAAATAAGTAAGTGGTTTACATGAAGACAAACGTAGCAGCGAATACCGATATTCTTGATCGATGACGGATTTCGTGACTTGAATCTGCTGAGGTACGGAATATTTAAACGCAGCTTGTATTATCGATCAGCATATCAGTTTCATATATGAGGATGGAGCATTAGCCAGCTTTCACAGAACACACAAGGGTGTTCCCATAGCATCCATCAGCCCACTTCCCTTTCATCCAAATTTAAAATCGCTTCCTAAAAAAACCCGACTCTCAACGACCCCATCGTCGTTTCCCTTGTTCCCAGAGGTGGGTCTGCAGAAGAGAGCCCAGGCCTTAGAATCCCGCCACGCTGCCTTAAAAGCATCATTGCTGACGACACATCGATTTTCAGCATAATGCAACAACCCCTTTGAAGTCGTGAGCCTCCGTTTTGTTCACAACACAGCCAGAAAACGACAATTTTATGTTTCAATTCGATCACCAATACAGCACCGCAACTGTACAAATGCCTGTTTCGACGGCGGAGCCATCATTGCAAAACATTTGTCACAGTGAAAGACAAAGTATCTCTGCAAGAAGAAGGAATTCCTTGAAGTCGAAAAGGAACGTTCGTTGAAACACTCTTTCCAATTATTTAATGTGCAAGGGAATCAGAGAAACATAGGTGGATGATTGTCACCATCAATCAGCTTGAAAAATCGACAATACCAGCAAAAAATTCTAAACCTCACCTGCAAGGAATATCAGGATACAAGATGGACCCTCCCACGTAAACGACCACCAATAACGATGATGAATGAACACAGTCGGTGGCTATTGTTTGCCTGCTCCTGGCCATCCGTTCATCAATAAGGGATGGTCTCCCTCCCTCCCTCACTCCTCTATCCTCATCTGATCTGTCAATAGCCTCTCATCCAATTAACAGCCAATTACCCCCTCAGTATTTATCACCTGGGACAGTGGCCCAGTGAAGTTTGTAAAAGGTCACATATGTATAATGAAGATTAACACTGACACTGGATTGATCGGGCAGTGCGGAAGGTCAATGTGGGATTCACTGTAGGCAGACCCTAGGAGGAAACAGGATACAATGTCATGGAGGTTGGCACCTATTGGTCAGGTAGCTGGCCCTGAGGTTGCTGGTGGCGTGATTGATGTGAAAAGGTCCTCCCTTTCTTACGCATCTCACACTCGCAGAAACACACACGGCACACGACACAGCCTTGTCAGAGCGAGGCTTTAAGGAGGCCTGAAGTCATCGGTTTTTACCGAGTCTCTCATCACGTCCAAAACTGTTCCGGGGAAACACAAGAGCAGCCACTGGCATATCAATACCCCGGCCAGAGAACAGGGTCCATTATGGAATCAATGAATTTTCTCAAATCTATTGTGTGCACTCTGCTACAACCCAGCTGTATATGTCATCTGTTATGGCGATACAGGCGACACAGTGCTGACGAGAGGTTTTACAACGTGTGTCCTTGAAGATCGATTTTCTCTGGTTATACGAGAGCACACTTTGATGACGTGCATTATGTATTGTGTAGACATACAATGACATCATGCATGATTCAAACACACAGCTATGGGCAAACACACACACATTCAATCAATCAGACATGCCGAAAGGGAAAACATACCCTTTAAACATATAAGGGGAACACAGACTCACACACATGCACACACACGCACACAAACACACACACACAAACAACGTCAATCAATGATGAGTGCTAAGACGCATACACACACACAACACAGAATAATTGTTCCCCAAACACAACACACACGCTTGTCTCCTTTCCTTCTCTTTTGGCCAGTAGAGTCATGATTCAGACTCGATCCTGCAGCTCACTGAAGATAGCGTGCTTGATTACTCTGGCCTGGGCTCCAGATCAATGAATCATCAATAACTGTAATAATGTCTAACATGCTGCAGTCGCTGTTATTGTTCCTGTGGCAGCTCCGAGGCGAAAGTAAATCCAGTTGATATGTGCAAGACGTCAGGATCTATAAAACAAAAATCCACTGTAGCTCAGTTTAATTAGGCTACTTTCATCATGAAAGCATTCTCATGCAGTATTATTCCCTTTCACTATTGTGTGTAAAGAATTAGTTTGGTATTTTGCAGAACAGCCATCCTCTAAGCAATGCTGGCTATTCCACAGTCATTACCCCATGTAGAAAAATAGTATCAAGTTCAGTAGAAGCGCCAATTTCTCTCAATACCCTTTCCCTCCATTGTTTAGTTGTTTTTCAGTCTTTCATTAAATTGGGTTCTGTCATGTTTTCAATTTCCGATGCATGTCTCATTTCCTGATTGGCTACTGTCTGCACACATAATGCCACAAACATCTCACAAGTTCAAAAAGCGTATTTCAAAGAGGCGTCATTTTGGGAATGGTGTAGATTCACCATTCCGTTCGCCACACAACTTCACAGGACCCTGTTTAAGCGAGAGAGACCAAAGAAATTAAGCTATGATGAATTAATTATATGATGCCGGAGTGCACCTGTGCAAGGACTTGTTAAAAGAGACATAATAGATCGTCTTTGAACCAGTAAAAGGGGCCACCAGGAATAATAATAAAATAATAATATTCATGAAAGAATCCAAGGGGGGAGAAGGGCTGAATATGAAGCTTTAAGGCACCTTCCCCAATAATTACCAGAAGGTAGGCATTAAACATAAATGCATCATTATGTTAACAATTAATACAATTATGTCAGGCCCCCTGGCAAGCATGTGTTGCTGTGACTGTGATGTGTGCAGGCAGAGGGTGTGTGTGTGTGTGGGTGTGTGTGGGTGGGTGGGGGTGTGTGTGTGTGTGGGGGGGGGTGTCTGGGTGTGTATAGCTTGTGCAAGTGTGCGTGTGAATGGAAGAAGGAGAGAGAGGTTGTGCATGCATTTGTGTCTCCAACATGTGCATGTCTGTGTGATAAATACGGGAGTGGGTGTGTGTGTGTGTGTGTGTGTGTGTTCGACTCTGTGTGTTTGTTTGTGTGTGTTTGTGCCACCATTTTTAAAGGTCACTTTCTGTCAACAAGACCCTGGAAAATAGGCTAAATAAGCAAAGCTGGAGAATTTCATTAACATATCCTTGTTTTCAGCCTCTCCTTGTTGCTCCCTTGCTTTCCTCCCAACAGACTTCCAGTCAATTGTCCTTTGAGGTCTTCAAACACACACACAGACACACGCATGCGCACAAACCATAAACGCACACACAGAGAGAGAGAAAGAGAGAGAGAGAGAACAGGGTGCTCGTTTGAGAGATAAAAATACACAGTGTCATTGTAAACCTTTTTTAATGAAAAACTGGAAGATGAAGTTCTTATATGAAACAACCTAAATAGAAAAATAATCATCCCTCTTATTTGTTTTTCTGTTCTGTTCATTCGCTCATTCATTTCTTTCTTCTTTGCAAAGAACAGACATGCTGTGCTATCCATCTCAGCCGTGTCTGGTGGTTAGAAACAATGGAATAATAAACTACAGAGCTAAAGTCATCAAGAAAGAAAAAAAAAACGAACCAAGATCATCTCCAAAATAGAGCTGCATATCGATGCCACTCTCTGTCACGGTGGAGATGCTTGTCTGTTATTGTCTTGGTGGTTCTCTTTTACATCTGCAGATCAGCACTCCCAATCTTCAGGAAAAGGGTTTGCAGTCTGCTGCCTGTGAGAGAACTGATGGGGCAGACAACTCTAAGCTATTTCCACATCTTAAAAGATTGATTATGTGGATTATTGTCTCTTGACAAACATCCAATGAAAAAAACAAAAAAACAAAAATAAAACGCCACAATAGTGACAATGTGAACCTCTGGGAGATATGCAACAGAAAGTAAATGAAAGATGTGGGAGGATTCTAACACAACAAATATTGCTCCAGAGACCCGAACGTGATGCCTTTCAAAATAAGAGCACGGATGCATCACCATCGACGTATGAGAGAACAACACAAAAACAATCCAACACGGGAATTGTGAGCCGAAGATTAAATTTGGTTCCCTCTCACTCTGTGGGAAATTACCGAGACATGAGAAAGTGTCTCAGGGCTACAGATAGCTGTTTATTGCACCACACAACAGTACAGTATAACACATGTCCTACAGCGATTGGCAGGCTACACAACGGGATTCAAAGCTACAATATTGACTCCATGATACAAACATTGTACACTGTACCCAGCCTACAGTATTATAGATAGGCTCCTAAGTCTTAGGGGGTTGCCAATGATGTGATTTGAGTTTTCGAGTTGGGAATTCCACCCCCGGGAATACAAGTCTAATCACTGTGATCTATAGCCTGGAGTTTGTGAAGTGTAATTTGATGAATTTAAATGAACATTGGTGCTTTTGGGCCATCAATGAGGCAAACCACCAACTCAAACAGAGTCTGGCCCGGAACAATGTTCAATCTGTTCATCGTGTCTAACTCCTTTGAGAGAAAAGGATGTGCACCAATCAGTAAACAGGTGTGCTGAAGGTCTCAAAGAACTGGAAGGATTTTGTGCGGTCCATTGATCAGCTTAGAATGACGAGACATGATAAACGATGAAGATAGGGTGAAAAGAGGAAAACGCTGTATAAAGGCTACAGCAAAAACAACCGTGACACCAGCAATATAGCTGAAAGAGTCAAAGCTATTGCCATAGCCTGATAATGAGATTTGAGCTTTAGTTCCTCTGATCTTTCTGCCTGGAGATTTGGCTCATCTAGTTGTGCCTGAGTAGCAGAAGATATTGAACCCACACAAACATATATGAATTCCTTCCTCTCTTTTTAAACGTATCCATTGCAAAGCTATATTTTCACTTCAGTGTGGCTCTGGGGGGGGAAGTCTCCAAAGTGCGGTTTATGGATTTTTGTCGTCTGCATCCACACAGTGCTGCAGAAAGCCATCTGATATCACGTGGAAGTATACTGTTTGTCTTTGGCAACCGTTCCTCAAAACCTCACTGCACCGTGGACTGGGACACCGGCTTTTTGGCAATCAACACATCACCACGGCCATTATCTGTCAGGCCCACTCACTCTCCTCTGAATTAGAGAGAATATCCCTTCATGATTTTCTATAGGAGTTTAGAGGCTCTCTTCCGTGACCTCTGTATGCTGGATGACAAATATGACGTCTGAATGACGGATCGGCATGGCGATGCCAGGTCTACGCTCTGTGTATTTATAGTGCCAACAGCCATCCATAGAATAATGCGTTTGTGAGAGCGTGATGTGAAGGACTGAGCGTGTGTGTGTTTGCACATGTGTGTATGATGGCATGTTAATAGCCGTGCGCTGTGATGAATGGCTTGTCAGTGCAATGTGCTCATTATTTGGCAACTGTCCAGCAAGCCTGGCCATCTCCACATGATAGAAACACACTCATAAAGCAGAACATCACATCAAACCAGAGAGCCAAGTCACTCCCTCTCTCAATTCATTGACATTGAGCTGCTATTTAGTGTGAAAGACACACACACAAGCAGATACACTACGGAAATACACGTTTAGGGATGCAGTGTCTGTGTGTGTTTGACATACGATGAGCGTGACACACACACACACACACACTCGCACGTGATAAGACTCAGCTGATTCAGTTGTTCTCTGCATGGCCTTAGTACCACCTTGTGTGATAATTACAGCTTCATTTCCCAAATTACAGAAACCTTGATGAGAATGAGAGTCAAGTGCATTGAAACTGCTGTGTACTCTGCATGGTTCATGCTTGGGAAACCTTGTGTGTGTGTGTGTCTATGTGTGTGTGTGTGTGTGTGTGTGTGTGCGAGGAAGAGATCAGAAGGAGAGATAGACAGAGATGTTCTATCTGTGTGTGCGTGTATGTGTGCGTGTGTGTGTGTGTGTGTTCCTACATGTTTGTGGACATCCATGTGACATCTATGTGGCTACTTTTGACCTTTTCTTTTCCATGGTCAACCTTCATCGTGCAGTCAATAAAGAATTCAAAACCATCGTATTTGAGGACACAACTTTCCCACTGGCTCTCCCTGTGTCTCAGTAAAGCTGTACAGTATAGATCAGATGTGACACTAGGACTGGGAATGTATGCTTTAAGCAAAGTTCCTGTAAAAATCCTGCAACCAACAAAGCACATTTTTGAGTGAAGGTATTGCATAAGTAATGGTGATTGACGGCTAGTGGTCAATCCTGACTATGAAGCGCAGCTTTGAACATTATGACGAGCCAATGACAGACCTTTCGAGAGCTTGTGGTCATGGGATCAAAGGTAGGGTTCTCTACACCTGTGGAATGTTCAAGTAATCAGAATATGTACCTGGATCGCCCTCAGGAACGCACCTTCACCACTGCATTTACATCACTCCCTGGTCACATCATCCGGCTCGCATCAAACAAAATTGTCCGCTGACATTTAGTCATGGAATATGAAAAACGCAGACATTGCAAGTGGACCTGATGAGAGACGAGGCCACCTACATCTCTGCTTCTTGTGTCTCTGTGTTTAGTTACAGTCTCTGCCTTTGGGGGGAGGAGACAAGAGAAACAAGCCCGCCTTTGGCTCCATCTTTGGCTCCATCTTTGGCTGTCCCTTCCAATTTGGCCTGCCCCTCTTCACCTCCTTGCTGCCTGCTTCCGCCACTTAGGCGAGCCCCCTGCTCCGGCCTGGCCTGCATGTTTGTGCTCAATAAGTCTGACTATGTTTGGAAAGACCTGGGGGGGGTTTGTGAGCTATAGCCTCACGCTCGCTGCTGGCGCAAACATGTCACTTCCCATACACGCTCAAAACTCGCAGCAGAGAATCATCACACACACACACCCACAAGACTTGTGTCTCCCGTAGGAGAGCATAGCATGCACGCTCACTGCTCAAGAGCGCACGGCGCCAAAAAATCGAGGTTTGTTTGTTCAGGAAAGTGGTCATGTGCACAACACACATCGTGGTGAGTCACATTAGGTTGCGTTACAGAATATATTAAAATTCCTACTTTTGCCCGAGCAAGGGGTACCATGTAAGCGCTTCTTGCGTAACCTTGTTTGCACGCTCATCTTCTGGGGTCGGCTGGGAAGCAGAGCGTGGGTGAGCAAGCAGGCTGTCGGTCGAAGCCCAGATGCAGCAGCCACATTCATGCTCCACCCTCGGGCCACAAAGGACTCACTCCCAAGCCTCCACAGTCATGACCCAGCCCCCCCCAACCTCATGCTGCCATACTGATCACCGCTAACTGAGATTAACATCCTAGACTTGACAATCGTTTTGAGTTCTTGGGGAGAAGGAAGGATGATTGTTTCCGTCGAGTTGGAAGCTGTTCCAGACCATCACTCGTAACCCAAGTCCGTCTTAGATGGATTTGTGTAACACGGTTTAAAGATGTTAGGGCATAACTTATATAAATTAGTCAAGTGAGCAGCAGAATTGGATGCAATTATGATTCTCATGTCCTCGCTCTTAATTCACTCGGAGCCACTCGTGAGAAGCAGGGGAGATGGCTCTCCGGTGGAAAAACCGTGGTCATTAATCAATGTACATCACGCGAGAGCGCTCCAGCCTCCTTGGAAACAGCGAGACACCAGGCACGTTTTTAAACTCAGCCGTCATTGGAACTGCTTTGCCAGATCAATTGAATCATTAAATAGGCCGGCTGAACCGGGGGGAGCAGTCCTGTGACAGGTAGGTATTGTGTGTCTGGGTGAAGGCTGAGGTGGTTATCCACATGAAAGTGTGGCCTGTGGAGTCTGACAGACATCCAAGGTAATGGTACAGTGTACTGTAGCGAGGTCTCTAGGTTCAAAAGACCTCTGTGACAACCTGGAGGACACAGCTGCTGGTGGACAGGGGACATAGAACAGAAGGAGAGAAAGAAAAGAGGTCGGGGAGAGAGACAAGGACAGAAAGAGAGAGAGACAGAGAGAGAAACAGAGATAGAGAGAGAGCGAGAGAGAGACAGAGAGAAACAGAGATAGAGACACAGAGAGAGAGACAGACAGAGAAAGAGACAGAGACAGAAACAGAGACAGAAACAGAGAGAGAGAGAGAGAGAGAGAGAGAGAGAGAGAGAGAGAGAGAGAGAGAGAGAGAGAGAGAGAGAGAGAAAGAGAGAGAGGGGAGCGAGGGGAGTGGAAAGAAAGAGAGAGATAGAACCATGATACAGTGTACATCCTTAACCCCAGGCTATATGATGCGTAATGAACTCCTGCATGATGACTCATTCTCATCAGTAGTGAGTCACGGCAGAAATGATCATACTAGACAGGGTTGTGCCAGTAGATTCAGTAAATTAAACACAATGCCAGTGTCTGCACCATTCAACAACAAGGTTGTTCACACATGCAAGACGGTTCAGTGTGGAGAATCGGATTAAATCCAAACATACGCCCTCTTGTTAATCCTTGCTGAAGGAATCCACCACCTTCCTGTGTGAATCACTGCCACTTATCAGGAATGAGAGACTCTTTGTGACGCTGAGAGAGGGCTGCTGTCAGAGGCGACAATGACAGACCCACCGTCTCCAACGTCCGTTCATTGCTTAAGTGGTCCTCCCGGAGAGAGGAGAGGGAGACCACACAAAAGATGTTTCTCTTTGGGATTTCATTAAATTTCTACCCACAGAAAGATTTAATAAAACACAAAAGGCCCAATGGATCACCCCGTTCTGGTCCATTCTCTTTAGAAAATCTCAGTTGAATCATACCAGTCACACAATAATCACTGTACACTTTGTGCTAGTGTTAATACAAAGAATTATCTCTGTGTGGCCTTCCGTAGACAGAAGATGCAGCACAAATAGCTGCGTATTATCACACAGGACTCCCCATGGGAGAAACCTGTATGGTGCCATTTTAGGAGATAGGGGCACACTGGGAGGAATTGATAGGGACAGTCATAGATTATTTCAGATAAGTGGTTCAGTCCTCCTGGTCCCCAAAGTCTGGGGAGAGGTAGTTGGTTGAGGTGGGCGGGCAGATAGCAGAAAGAGCTGATCCATACAGAGGGAGCTGTATTGACCCGCAGAGCTATGGAAGTGTTAGAGGCAAGCCAGGTAAACAGTTCATTTGAGCTCATTTAGATCACAGGGATTGAGTCTTATTGAGTGAGACCTGCAGCAGAACTGGCTAAAAGTCTTCAGAAGCAAAGTTAGAACACACAAGTGACACTAACTGGCAAATTCAAAGATATCAAAAACAAACTAAAATTAATCTAATCTAAAGTTTTTGAAAGTTTATTTTTTTTTTTTTTTTTTTTTTTTTGGGGGGGGGGGGCAGTCTTCACAGTTTCAAATGTGGGTTCACTATTCACATCAACTCTTCTTGACATTTCTGCAGAAAAAAAAAAAAAAAAAACATCCAGGCTTTTCTACCTCAGAGCACTTTGTGATTGAAAGTCTCAAAGGAGTTGAAGTAAATCAAGTTAGTCTGTGGCGGATGGGTTTGAACAACTGGCTCGCTTGCTGACAATGCAAATAAAAAAAAGATCCACCAAAATCGCAGTGAGAGAGGTTTGCTGAAGGTTACAGCTTTGAAAGCAGAGTAATGACTGTGAGATTGGCGTGTGATTGACTAAGAGCCCGTTAATGTGATTTTAGCCTCGGCTGATGAGAGGGTCAGCGCTCAGAGGGTAGAGCGGAAATCCTTAGGGCAGTTTTTTATTTTTTCTTCTTCTTACAAGTCGCTTCGTCGGTAGGAGGAAAGAAACATTGACGATTCAGTTCACGGCAGAATAAATATCGCGCCTCTCCAAAGTTCAATCCTCGAGGCGAGTTTTTGGCGAGTTCTTTCTCACAGCTGCAATTAATTAAATCACGCCAAGCCCGCGTGACGATGACAGGTAGTCTGTCACGTCGTCCACGGTTTGCAGGCTGGCTCTCGCTGAAGACTCCACTGAGATGAAGGGAGGGAACGAGTGCTGGTTTCGGGAACACAAACTTCCTTTGGTCGTGAGGCTCGAGAGGAGCCTCCGCCACGGTGACTGAAGGAGATTTTATATTTTTCTCCGTTCACAGAGTTGTAACTAATTAGCATCTGTCACAAACCCAGTACAGCCCGTGGGACAAATGGAAACACGGAGTGATGTGACACTGCAAGTGTGTGTTTAAATCGTTTTTCGGAGGCCCTGGCAGCTTTTTGAAACAGATCGAGGTTGTCACATTGCGTCTTCCAGCATGTCAGCCCAATTGTGATCATCTGGATCACGGTTTCTTAGTTCACACACAGTTTTCTGAAGAAGCTCTCATGACCAACACAGATTCAGCACGCATTGACTGCGGTCTAAGCCTTTCACTGCCTCCCCATTGTGATCCCCTTCCCTGTCTACAATGGGTCATTACTAAAGTTACTGTGCACATGTTCGGAAAACATCTGTTTTGCTTGTGGGGTGCATCTTTCTACCTCTGAAAAACAAAACCCCTCCATCTTGAAAACATTAAAAACCCTAAAAACGCACCTCGACAACAACAAAAAACCCTCCCAGCTCAGACTCCATGGTGACAGACACCATGGTGACAGACACCGTGGTAACTGAGCATCAGTGGGTTCTCCCTCATAAGCAGGGGGCACATGGAGGCCTCAGCTGGGGTGGATTGTGGTCTTTGGAAGGGCTCCACGTCCTCGCCTGGCTCCCCGTCAGGCGGAGAGCGAGAGGGCTGGACTGAGCCGGGCTCCATACCCCTGTCCTGCTGGGCTGAGAGTGGGCCAGCCTCCCACTGAACACAGCAGGATTATGGGAAGGTAATCCTCCATTTTGATGAGGACCTGCTGGAACGGTGGAAGTTAGGATCATGCTTCCGCCCGGCGCTAGCTCAGGAAGCAGAGCCCACACCATCGGAGCAGGAAAGTGGCAGAGAGCACACAGGCTTGGAACCGTGACTGAAGCGGTCTTTGAGTCCGGCAGTGATTAAACACATACTTTCTTACGGCAGGGGATTTTTCGGTTCTGGGGTTTGCAGTATTTTTCGTCATTTTTCCGTTCATTTCACAGAGAAGTCTTACATAATTTTAAGGCAACAGCTTTGCAGCACTGTCTAGTAAAGTGCGAATGTCCGTGAGATCAAAGCCCCCCCGATGAGATTATGAAAAAAATCCCCCTACAGTACATGCTTGCATTTGCATGCATGCTTCAATGTGTGTGTGTGAGGGCCAGTGTGTGTGTGTGTGTGTGTGTCAGAGTGAGGGTTTGTATTTGCCTGCATGGTGTAGCGTAACAGAGACATGAAAGCTGATAAGAGAAAGCCAATGAGGCAGCCTGGGCACATAAACATTCATCAATAATGGATGACCCCCCCGTCTCCAGTGCATGACACAGCAGGAGTCAGTCTAACCAAACCCCCAAACAAAGGGTACAGAAGCTCTGATCTTCACCTCCTACCCTGCACTCACCCACCATACCCTCTCTCCCCCTCCCCAGACCCCATACTTAGGGATTTTGCAGCTATTTAATGTTTAATGTGTTCTTAAGCCAAAAGAATGCTAATTTCTGTGGCCTGCTACCAATTTTCCCTTTTTCACTCTCTCTCAGAAATCACAAATCGCATCTCCCCACGGCCCTATTTATCCCCTGTTACAGCTGGGGACAATTATGCACAGGAAGTGAACAAGGGGACTTATTTTGGAAGCACTCAGGAAGCCGGTTGCGGATCCATCCTTCAAGGGAGGTGAGGCGCTCGAGGGGGCGTGCTCTGGCCTCGACCCCCTTTCTGGAGTCCCCTCACCCCGGGCGAGGGTTCGGCCTCGTCCCCAGTCACCCCCGACGCTGTGAAGATTAGCCAAACCACGACAGAGAGGGAAAATAAAGGAGAGGGAAAAGAGGATGAAAGAGGGAGGGGAAAAGAGAATCGACTCAGCGACTCTCTCCTCTGCTCACCCTGTGTCCTTGCCTCCCATGGCGGGGCGTGTTTGGGAATATTTGCTGGACGGAGCCATCTCGGTTCCGGGCCTGAATAAGACGCCTTTGTTTCGCTCTCGTTCATCTCTGGCTCCTCGTTTGCTTGTAATATATTTGGAATGAAATGGGTATCAGTGTCTCATACTACACAATAACATCACCTTCTGGGCCACAAGAAAGATAATTACACATGAGTACTGTTTTACATAGTTTAAACAGCTTTGTTTAAACTCTGCTCATTGTACGCTGCTACCGGAAATGCCAGCAAAAGAATCGCCCCAGATTGGCTACAAGAGCTTATCAAGGCCACACTGGCAAGAGGCTTAGGCAGAGGGAGGGAGGGAAGCAAGGCCTGAGATTCACGGCTTCTCAGAAGACTGATCTTAATTATCTGCCTTTTGATTAGAACAACAAGTCCAATCAAGGCCCAAACGGATGATAGACACCGTACCAATCAATTCCTGTTGGTGCCTCATCGACACAGGGTTTAAGGTGGTGGGGAGCGACAAGGGAGGAGGAGGAGGGGGGCTGGGGTGAAAGAGAAAGGAAAGTCAAGGTGCATTATGGGAATAATGGGCTGTCTGACAAACATCCTCTTGAGGGAGATAGATAGGTGTGCCATTTATCTACACTGTTTTCCTTTGGTATTGAAATGTGCCCCCCATAGGCCCCCCCACCTACTTCCTCCTTCTTCTTCTGCGGATGCTTTTCAATAATTCAAAAGGCTCTTTCTTTCTTTCTTTCATTCTTTCATTCTTTCGACTTCCTCTCAGACGAGGAAGAGAGAGCTAGCCACCTCAGGGTTCAAGAACGCCTTCCCTCTCCCCCACCCTAACCCATGGATGACAGAGTCTCTCACTCACTGCTTCTCTGTTTGGATAAGTGTTTGTGTGTGTGTGTGTGTCTGGGTGAAGCCGTCAAGCACATGTGCGTTCTCATCTATCTGCGGCGTTCTCTGACAACACTCGACTCTAAACAACGACGAGTGGACACAGTCACAAGCAGCAGATTGTTTTCCTTCTTGTGTGAGACACGGTTCTCAAGTTTGGTAGCCGCCCATGAAGTATGAAGTAGCCATGAAGTATGCATGGTGTTTGTGAATGGGAACATGCAGCTGCAAGCAGGGACCATGAGACCCTCTGTCATCACACACACACGCACACACACACACGGAAGGACATGTGCACACACACACTCACAAACTCACACACACAAACACAGACTGGCACACCAACAAACACACACTCAGACACAAACACTCGCACACACACATGCACGGACACCTACACACTCCGCACACACACGTTTGAGGGGGGGGGGGGGGGGTGATGTCGGGGGTCATGCTCAGGGTCACGTCTTGAGCACCCTCTACACCCTCTGAGCGGTCACACTGACACTGAACAGGAGACACAGCTACCGCAGAGACAAACATTTGACTCAGTATTGGAATATGGACAACTGTTTTCTTCTCGTCCATAGCCAACCATTTAACAGATGTGCATTCAGCTGTTAAAGGGAAAATAAAGAGTTTAAGTAGTGCCTGACAGTGAGAGGTAAGGTATCTGACAGTGCAGGTTGAATATTCCTCTAGAGGATGGATCTAGCATGTTTCCTTTCACCTGAGGTTTATTTGATCCTGATGTCTGTTGCAGACTTCTGAAGCAGAAGCTATTGCATCGTCATATAGCTCTCATCCAATATGATTGCCATGGGTATTTCCCCTGAGTGAAAAAGGCATTGTTTCAACGGCATTTGCTGAGGTGATAGTTTGACTTTGGTTTCTGCAGGCATACATGGGATGATATTGGCCTTTCTGATGGAGGCAAACATGAACTAAGCTGCTTCACTGGAGCGCATGGACACACACACACACACACTCGCACACACACACACACACACTCGCACAGACACACACCTGTTAAGGACATGGGGACAAGACAGAGTGATTTGCACCACTGCCTTAATTTCCCCCAAGGCTACATCCTTTGAGAGTCGCTGTAGAATCATGTTTGGCGCAATCGTGTTTGTGTGTTCGAAGGATCTGGGGTCATCAGGTCCTGCTGCCTAGCGCATTTATCATCACGGGAGAAGTGATAAAGAAAGGTCACCGAACAGCTGTTGTGGCCTCATGGTGACCCTCCGAGAATCAATCAGAAATTAGAAGTGTGAGCAGGGCAGGGCGGAGAGATTGTTTGGTCTCCTTTTTGTGGCGTTCCTCCTTGTTTGGCCAACTGTCGTATTAATATAATGTTGCCGGATTTTAGAGTTATTTTATTTAGCTTTGTTGTGGTTTGGAGGTCTTCCAGGAGTAATGCTGCGAATAAACCCAACTTGACTTGAAAAATGAAGCCTTGAATGTTAAGCTGCATCTTCAAACTGTCTTTCAAAGTGAATCACAAGCATCACTTACATTTACATTTAGTCATTTAGCAGACACTCTTATCCAGAGCGACTTACAGTAAGTGCAGGGACATTCCCCCGAGGCAAGTAGGGTGAAGTGCCTTGCCCAAGGACACACCATCATTTTGCAATCCCGGGGAATCGAACCAGCAACCTTCTGATTACTAGCCCGATTCCCTCACACTTGCTCACACCAAGTCAACGCTAAGCCGAGTAAACATGCTAAATGTAGCTAGCTTGGATTCTGAAGTCAAATCAAAACCTCATTATACAAGTCCCTCGGTGGAGACTGACTGACAATCTGGCGTCGGCGTGACGACAACCTGTTAACCTGTCCAATCAGTCAATAAGGATTCCTCTGATGTGCCCTCTGCTACAAGACGCTCTTCTGGGGAAATAAGCAGCTGTGTAATCTCATTTACACAGCACCTGCACCCCTCGCACGGCAAGGCCCCAAAAATGAAGATGTTTCAGTAGCCCTCAGGAAAAGCCCGATGATGAAGAGGAATGGACACGGGTCGTTAACGATTGATGGGTTTTCGCTAACACAGAGAGCAACATCAGTACAGTGGCAGTACAGTTGGTCAGGTGCAGAGGCGAGCCTTGGGAGTCAAGATAACGCGCTGTGGACGGCCACTCGGTCCAGTGAGCGTTAGCCCCTGTGCTAACGTCAGGGCCTTTCATCTCAGAGGACCATCAGTCATATGGGATGCTAACGGTGCTAGCAGGTCACTGGTCTGGATGTCCTCTAAATAAGAGAGATGACAGGTCCTCAGCTATTAGAGTGATATATGTTCCCCTCTGTCTATCTCTCTCTTTCTCTTTCTCTCTATGTCTCTCCCTCTCCCTCTCCCACTCCCTCTCCCTCTCCCACTCCCACTCCCTCTCCCACTCCCACTCCCTCTCTATCTCTGCCACTTCTTACTCCTGTTTACGACCCAGTGAAGCATGCCAGTTGGAGCATCTAACCCGAGCCTGTGCGTTATATATCATCGTCCGGAACATTTATCATATGAATAATTAAAGCTAACAGTGAATGGGGCATCTCCATGGCCCCAGGAGCCAAGGGTGACATCATTAGCCCGTATATGGAGGCCCAGGTCTGGGCACGAAGCAGAGAGGAGCAGGGGGTGGGTGGGGGTCTGGTCTCTGAGAGGACCGTCATTATACCGGTCCTTCATTCATTATGGATGTGTTGTGAGGTTGCCTGTACGAGCTGTAATTCTAGCCTGTCTTTGAAGAGGGGAGAGAGAGAGAGAGAGAGAGAGAGGGGGGGGGGGGGGGGGAGAGAGAGAGGGGAGAGAGAGAGAAAGAGAGAAGACAGGTGGAGGGGAGAGAGTGTAATGAGCCAAGAGTTCTCCTGTGGGCTCCCCTCTGTCTTGTTTCCCTCTCTCGCCTCTTCACTCCCTCTCTCCGGTTCTCTCTCCTACTGTGTCTCCCTTGTGTCTCTCCCTCGATCTCTCAGATGAAATAAGAACTGCATTAAAAAACCAAAGCTCTCTACAAGCACAGGCGGATTTGAATTATGGGACTGTTTGCTCACTTTGGAAGACACAGAACATTTGACACGTACAGTAAACATGATGAATGGCACAATGGCTGGGATTTCTCACACTTGGGATGGGGGAAGAAAACGCTGAAAACTAGATGAGTTCTGAAATAATATTGTATGTGTGTGTCCACGAGTGCACATTTCTGTCTGCGGATAAGGTTGTACATCGTTTGTACATGTGTTTATGTGCAGTGCGTGTGTGCAGTGAGTGCAGTGTGTGTGTGTGTGTGTGTGTGTCTATGGGTGTTTAATGTACCTTTTGGTGAACCTAACCGCCATATTTGAGTCTCCAATACTTAATCTTTTTCATTTAGTTCGGCATTCTAGTCTTAGCTTTTGCTCTTCCTTAACTAACATGTTACTTCCACCATCAAACTCGAGGGAGACAAAACAACAGTGATTATTCATGTTCCCATTGTGGATTCACATTCCTCATCCAAATGAGTACCGTGACAGTTCATCTTTTGAGGGTAAAAGGACAACAACCACACAAACCCTTTCAGCTGTAGATCACCTTTACACTGACCTCTCTCTTACACACATACACAATCACACAGAGATGGACACACACACACAGACAATTTAGACGTGCGTAAACACAAATGTGTGTGAACATGTTAAAACAAAAATGTGTGTGAACACGCAGTTAAAACACAAAATGCAAGAACTCCATTAAGGTACCATAGTGTAGTAGACGTGAATAATTATTGTTATTTACCAATCCAGCTCATCGCTCCCCCACAACCCTCGACCGGCCGTTAAATATTGTTCCAGATATAAGCGCTTCCTCCTGTTTTCTCTTGGTCCTGTTCTGCTGAGGTGAGCACAAAACCTGCGACTCGACAGCCCAGACGTGAGAGGCATCGAGGAAACGAGGTTCCCATTAAGGAATGACTGTTAAAAGCCAAAGGAAGACAGAAGCAGCCATATCTTTCTGGCTTAATGAACCTACTCTGCAGTTTTGGCTTGGACTCCCCATTATTATAAAATTCCTCTCATCTACGTGTTTTCTCTCTCTCTCCCTCCCTCTCTCTCTCCGTCTCTCTCCCTCTTTCTCTCTCTCTCCCTGTTTTTCTCTCTTTCCATTCAAAGGAAATAGATCTCTGTCCATCCTCTAATTAGAAATGCTGACCTTTTGAACACACATTACATCGTCGTGACATAAAGAATATCTTTTTGAGTTGCATTTTTATCCTGAGACTGTGGGTCTTAATATTCCTGCCTTGCACGCTGGACAGACCACCATATTGTTTATGATAAATGGACTGTACACATGCATATGCATGAATACATTCTGCTCTGTTCAGGTTCATATAGACGTAGCAGATGTTTTTGGACTAAGCTGAGATGGTGTGCGAATACGCCTGTTCACTATTCCATTACTCTTAAAGTCTTGTTTTGATGAATAGTTTCCCAAGTGTGGCCATGTTATCAACACAAGACAAAGTGTAGGCTGTCTTCTTTAGAAGGAGGATTATCTTACATTTCCCAGTATGATCCAGTAGCTCAAGGGGCACATCTTCGTACTGTATACAAAGTGACCTCAGAAGTGACTCATTCATGTACAACGTGGAAAAGAATTTGCTCACTTCCCAAACTGCCTGTGACTAACCTCATTCAGACTGACCCGTATCAAACCACTGATTGAAGTTTGGAATGCGATTGTGACATCGTTATGGTTCCTCACAGACTGTCAGATCGTCTTTCTTCCTCTCTGTCATTCTGTCTGTGCGGCTTTCCACTGTTTCACAATATCACCACTTTGGTCTTTGGCCCTTATCTCTGGGGGGAGTGTTTCAAATATAAGCACGGCATCCATGGAGTTCAACTAACCTCGAGGAAGTTATGATGAAGTCACTGTATGGTTTGTATTGAGTAGATAACCATCTCAGAACTAAGCCTAAGTAAGCCCAGGGGAGTCACAGGAGATTTAGCAATGTGGGCGTTCTCCAGGGTTCTCTAGTACCTGGCACCGTGGCATCCAAAATCACTCAGTCATTCAACGGCTGATTTCCCCTCGAGTCGTCATGGCTTTCAGGGAAAGCCAATTGCGATTCATGCTTGGGACACAGTCCTTATAAAACATTAATTCACCCTCACACTCCACAAACAAACACCATACAACACGCCCACGGACAACAAGCATGGTGTTTAGCCAAAGTCATATCCCCCACTCCACCACGCCCTTCTGAAACACATGCTGCACAGAATACCAACACAAGTCTTAATGGGGCCGAGTTGGAGTCTGTTAAACTAATGCTTAAATGACATCTTCATACATAACAAAAGAGAATGTCTGCAGGCACCAAAATTGCTGTCTGTGAGGCACAGCTGTTTAGCAATGCCTTGGCGAAGAGAATGCATTTCTGAATCGCACAAGCGTTTTGCAGGTACCCTTGCTAATGTGAAATGGGCTGCAATTTATGTACGCCATGTCATTGGTTGGGAGCAGAGGTGGCAGTGCTCAATTAGAGGCAAGCGTGCGCATGGCGGCGGACTGACTCACGTGCCAGCGTGACGAGAGCCTTTCAGCGAGGGTGACAGGAAGGAGCGCCACGCCGCAAAGCTAACATATTTTAACAAGATCAGTGTGTCTGTGTGTGTTTAAAAGTGTGTGTGTGAAAGTGTGTGTCCGCAGT